>NC_053165.1:66888660-67188660 GCF_016835505.1 Polypterus senegalus
TAAAACAAACTAATTTTATATGTATTGCAAATTTCTCAGAGCAGACAAAGCCAAGGATTTTTAGAAAGCATTTAAGAATATAATTGAATGCAACAAGTACTGTGACCTTGAGAATCTGAATGTTCAAGATTTATGAAAAAATAATTGGTAGCAATAAGACAACAAAAGAGACAATAAATTATTTGGTAGCATTTCTAGCCTGTGGAAAATAACTAATTTCTGGATAATAAATCATTTTACCATTCAATAAAAATTAAATAAATAGCACCGTTCTTCAATTTTCCAACTATTTCTTTAACTACTATTTTCTATACCATGATGACAGATAACCACTCTTACACATACCTGTACATCCATGTTCACTTAATGTAGTGTTGTCAATAAGCCTGATTCTACATAATTTGATTATCAGAAATAACAAAAGATTCTACATAAAAATGTATACGGCTTAATTTCATCTTGCTTACTGATTTTTTTAACAAATTAAACAAGTGAAACTAACAGCTTTCTCTTTTCTCACAAACATTCAACTCTTTTTTTAAAAAACCCAGTCTTTACCTTCATTTTGTAATAATCTATAAACCATAAATATTCAAAGATAACGAGCTAACACACTGTGCAAATGACTCTTAATAAAGAAAACAGTGGCCATAATCATCTATGCATGCAAAATCCATAGGCCAGCAAATGAAAATGCAAACTAAATAAATTATGATGCTAATATAACAACTGAAATAAAAACTGATTTAGCAAAAATCATGACTGAGGCTATTTAACCATCTTTCTGAAGCCATAAGTAGGCCTTTCTAACTTGTCCAGCGCCAGAAAATGCTCAAGTAGATTAATATCAATAGTCAGAGATTGCAATTACAAATGACTGAAAATACAGCATACCTATGCTCTCCTTGTAATACTTGATAGAGAACAAAAAGTATACAAACGACTGAAATTAACTGCATTTATAAGGTATCAACTACTGACAAACAGCAAGTTCATTAATCTCACTACAGTGAAATAAAAAAGCAAAAATAAAAATCTAACCAAGGAATACAATGCAAGTACAACTAACAGCATAATACATGTTGTTCTATCAGGTTCATAATGCCATTATTTTAAAGAAGTTGTATTTTTAAAGATAGAAGAAGAAAAACTGAAAAAACCAACAGCAAAAGCAATCAAGTGACTCCTAAACAGCCATTACTGTAAGCCATGTTGCTGAATTAAGAATGTGTTTCTCTGTTACGGAACCTGCATTTTATTTTTATATGTAAAAGATTTCCATGCACAACATCAAAAAAAGCACAAACCTGGTTCAGGCAGAAATCATATGTAAATTCTGCAAGCATTCTGGTTTTGTGGCAGTAGAACAATGAAATATTAGCCTCAAGTACAGAGTGCTTAAACATTAAGGAATACAATATCTGTCAAATTATATGAAAACAAACTTTTAAAAAGTAATACTGAAACTCTGTATGAAATGCAACCCAATACAAAAATAAATGCAAGGTGTGACATGTTAGACAAGCAGACAGTAGGCCCAAGTACGGGGTATATAGCCTTTGTTTGAAAGCATTCCTTTTAAATAATAAAGATAAATTCTTCCACCATATCTGTAGAACCACTTCTCTCTTCTTCACTACTCAGATGATCTTTCCTTATAAGCATTAATCAGACAACACAGCTCTACAGCTGGGTTTGGCAGTAAAAGATAAAAAGCTCCCTTTTATCCTGCTGGAAGGTTTTAATCCGACCCCTCTTAATTTAATTTGTGCCAGGCGTAAATACCTAAGCGCAGTGGAGAGAAACAAACCACTTAACGAAATCATTTATAGATTGCCTTATTTCATTTGAGACATCTACCCTGGATTTACTGCTGGTATCACTGGCACTTCAAACAAAAGCTCTGTCTGAAACAGGCTTATTTGATCTACTGACCAAAGACAGATCTCAACTTGTCCTATTTTGATTTTTTTCAACATCATGTCTGGAAACATGCCTTAATTCATGCAAAGTATTTGATGTATAGAGATAAGCATTTTTATTTCATACAACCACCCAAAAAAAGAGTACAACTACTAGATATCAAAATAGATCAAAAATAACTCAAGTGAGGGATAAACAAAAAGCAGAATTAATTTTAAAGTTTTCGCAATCAGTATTAACAAATAAGATAAATTATAATATAATTCAGAAACCAGCTGAATGATTACTGGATGGAACAATCTATAAAGAGTTGCATTACATGATTTGAAATTTATTATACTAAAACTTGGGGATGTGGCTGACACTAAAATTATTTTAATCACCCACAAAAATACACTAAAATATAATTCTAAACTGTCTTTTAACTTAATTAGTTTTTCAGCCTTGGATCTAAACAAGACTGCATACAATAACACAATAATTCCTATCTTTCTGCATAAAAATTAAAGTGGTCCAAAAAACCCACTAACAAGCATACCAATACCTGTAATAATTGCTTAGGTATCCAGGAAGGACGTGACCTGCTATATACTGTACCAGGCAGCTCTTCACTGACTTCTAATTTTCAAGATTGATGACGGTTTTAACCAAGCTTATTATTTTATCATGCTGTGGAAATTGTGCATTTAGAAGACTAATCTTACTGTTTAATCACATGTGTTGTACTTAAAGGTCAAAAGCAAATATGCAAACATTTGTTCCAAGTATCTAAACATTTTGTTTTGTTTGTCAATGAATTTCTTTTTCCAGAATGGATTTACGTTTATAAAAAAATATTTTTATTTTTTTACATTCTTTCATTTTTTTTTTTAACAAAATGACTTAGATGTAAGGCAGTAGGAGCAAACACTACTTTTATGCTAACAACATGACAAATAATTTACGAAAGACTGCACTTTCTCAAACTTCAGTGTCTGCAAGGCACAATCCCTGCATTTAAATACATCAAAACACTACCTATGGGAAAATATAATTTCACAGTACAAAACCTCCCATTTTTATACATTTTCTTGCAACTGTACAAAAATATACAATTTCTGCAGTCGAAAATTTACAGCACTTTGTCTTTTTTGTTTACATATTAAACAACTAGTCTTAGGATACTAGGGCTTTTTAATGTTGATTTTCATTGCACCTTTCAGTTTTACTGCACATGGTATATCATTCACAGGCTTTTTTTTAACAAGCATTTAAAAACAGTTAGTTATAATTTTTTTTTCCCCGCTAGTACTATACCATATTCACTAACATATATATATATATATATATACATATACATATAAATATATATATATACACATATATATATATACATATACATATAAATATACATATATATATATATATATACATATACATATAAATATATATATATATAAATATACATATAAATAAATAAATATATATATATATATATATATATATAGTAGAAAACCAGGACACGGACACAGACAGACAGGGTATGTACAAAACACAAAAGTTTTATTCCTTCAAACATACCACACACAACACAGTGCCTCAATATACACAGTACTCAGTCCTTTTTCTTGTGCCGCCTCTTCTCCTTCCTTCCTCAGCTTCATCCTCCTCTTCCCGACTCTGGCCCCTGAATGGAGTGAGACAGCCTCCTTTATAGTGTACCCAGAAGTACTCTAGGTGTCTCTTGATTAACATCCGGCAGCACTCTGGAGCTGTCCAGGTGCCCCCTGGTGGTGGCCACGGACCGCCACCGGGTTGAGCTTCTGAGCACCAATTCCGTGGCCCCGAAGTAAACCAAGGGGGCTGCCCTCTCGTGTCCCAGGGGAGGTACTCCTAGTAGTACACCCATTTCCCTGGTCTTCTCTTGAAAAGGACGTCCCATCCGCGCTGGATCTCCGGCCATCCATCACACTATATATATATATATATATATATATATATATATATATATATATATATATATATATATATATGCATACACACACACACACATATATATATATATATATATATATACACATATATATATATATATATATATATACACTTGTGGCAATTTGTTTGTGTCTATTCATATGGGGATAAAACTGAGCTGCAAAACAGATCGTAAACAAAACTAGATTATAAAAGGAGCTTGAGTGGTTTTACACTAATATGTGACCAAACAGTCACTGTTTTTTTATAATTGTATATTATATATCCTTTAACCAAATTGTATAAGTGAAATAATTTATCTTTAAAATATTCCTTGAAAAAACATAGGACTAACAAATGTAGCTCTTTTTGTAAAAGAAATGAGCAGACTATCAGAAAATCCAACATCCAAGACTGAGCAGTACAAAACTCCCCAGATATACAACTGAGGCTACCTATTCCCTACTAAATCATGAAAAGGTACTTCAAGTGTGCTAATGACTGATTAATATGCTTAAAACTTCATAAGGTGCTCACATCACATACACTACTACCAAGAGGGTTATATACAATGTTTTTTTAGGACTTTTATAAAATTGCAGTAAATATCATATTCTGCATGAGTGTCAAACTCTCAGATTTGAGCTTAACTGATGGTAATTTATAATACAGAGGTCATATAAAAAAGACTTTTAACAGGAAATTCCAAGGCAAATGTGCACAGTCACATTTCTTTCTGCGTACTTCTTAAGTCTTGGGTTGTAAGTATGCATATAACAACAGTAAAATTAACATGTCCTTTCCTTGCTTTAGATCCTTGCAGAACTGATTCTTTAAATTCATTGTCTCTTGGCATTACAAATGTACATAGTTACAATTTTGTCAAATTTTCTATGGAAGGATATACTGTACTAATACACCAAAAACAAAATTAAAAAACATATAAATAAACTTTAGATTATAAAAAAAAAAACAATATTAGTTCTCCCAAATGATGTCGGTGAAGAGATGAGCATTTCTCAATACCTAGTTTAACACTTTCCACTATAGATGGAAGCTATTTTTTCACACTTTTTCCCCAGGGCTGTTGCCAAAATCTTGAGAACTCTGCTTAGAAGTTAAATTGATCCCTAGAAGGTTTATCTGTTTTTTTATTATTCTTTGATAAAACTGATTAATTCCTGATGTGATGCTTTACATAGAAAAACTCCTTGTTTAGATCAGTAATGCTTTAGGCAGAAGGATTTCTTCTTTACATTCCGTAAAAATAGCTGGTGTTTTATTTGATCTGGGCCTGTTGCTTTCCAGGTTATAAAGATTTGATAGTATTCCAAATCTCAGAAATCCTGAGAGGTTTACCTAGCTCCTTTAAACATGGTGTGTTAAGCTGTGGCATTCAATTTTTATCTAAAAAACTATTAATAGCCTCGCTCTGAAACATCTTATAGAATACCTTAAATATGTCATCTGTTCTTTCATGTTAAATAATTTGTATTACAGATACATTATTGATTTCTGTAACTTTATACCAAACTTCTCGTATTTGTTAAGCTAAAACCCTTATTAGCTTTTTCCTTGTATCCAAAAGTAATTTGTTAGTTGCTCTGTTTATCTTGTGGTCTGTAACTCTAATTTTGTACTTCGGAGGCTTGCCTTTCTGCAAAGGTGAGCAGTAAGCAACTTTGGATATTCATTTTCAAATATAAAAATATCATCAATTTTTCCATTGCTTTTCTGGTTTGAAATTTGTTACTGAATGATGTGTGGGAGATTATTTTTCTCCTTAAATAAACTTTGAGTGTTTTCTGAATTGTTCCAGAATACACTGATGAAGATTCTTGCTGTTGAGCTACCATTAGCAAGGTGGATTATAGCATAGTCAGGTTTAACAATAGCATCATAATGGCAAGACATAAACATAGGGAAGCTTGTTGCTACTGGTAAAGACATAGTCAATTAGCAATTAAGTGTTATGCAGTTAAGAAAAAAAAGAGACTGTCTTGACCATGGATAGAAAAACCTCCATGGGTTCAGACAGTTGTGATTCTTGATAAACTATGACATTATCGATGCCGCAAAAATTAGGGCAGCACAAATAATAATAATACACAGTTAAATTTTTATTTAATTGTTGACCATGTAATAAAGCATGGCATAAGCATGGCTGAGGTACCTGTGGCATCCATAATATGAAAGTTCAGAAATTAAAACAGTTATATAACCAAAATCCAAGCACACTGCATATATATTTTACTGTTTCTGTGTAAACTTGGTAATTGCAGACTATAACAGATATTTGAACTTTTGCATTCATGTTTGTGCCATTTCAGGATTGTACCACTTCCCCATTCTGGTGGCAGAGGCCGGAAAAAGAGATAGTGACTGTTGACATGGTGAGGGCCAACAATGTCATTAGACTCTGTGGCAACCATAGCACCATTCTACAATATGACATCACCTATGTCAGTTTTTTTTACTATAGATAAGATGCTGAAGAGACATGCTGTAACAATGAAACAGCTTTACAGGGTTCCTGTTTCCAAAAGTAATGAGAGGGTTGTGGCGGTACAGTAAGGTTTTTCCCTTCAATATGTCAATGTAATTTAAGGCCATACATTAAACATACAGTTTCATATTTTTTTTTCTTTCAGTGGTGTGTTATACTAGTGGATGTTCATTTGCAATTTGATCTGATATGCTGATTTTATCTTTGCACAGAGTGATGGAGCTGGAAGTGAGTAACACGGCATACATGTTTGTAAACGTGGATGAAGCAGGATTCAACATGAACAAAGTCATGTGATGTGGCAGAAAAATAATAAGCCATCTAGCCACAGTGGAATAGCTTGCCAATAGGAATTTGCCAGGCTAATACGGCAGAACACTTCAAAAAACTGCTAAAAACTCTTAACTTTTAACATGGCTTTCTCATAGCTTCATTTTAGTTTAATCCTGATAATCTGTATATGCATTTAATTATCAATACAATTCTTGATGGCTCTGTAATAAATACTAACCCCTACCTTCTCTTCTATTCTTTTTCTGTTTTTTTGTGGTGGCGATCTGCACCACCACCATCTGATCAAAGCACTGTGATGTCCCTACATAGATGGATTAAAGGCCAGAAGTCCACATGACCAGCATCATCAAGTTCTTCCATGTGATCCTTGAATACAATGAGGTCATCTATATTAGACAGAATGCCTAGAGGGGGCTGGGTGGTCTCGTGGCCTAGGAACCCCTGCAGATTTAATTTTTTTCTCCAGCTGCCTGGAGTTTTTTTGTTTTTTCTGTCCTCCCTGGCCATCGGACCTTACTTTTATTCTACGTTAATCAGTGTTCCCTAATTGCATTTTCTTATTTATTTTATCTTTTTTTCACTTTCTTCATCATGTAAGCACTTTGAGCTCCATCATTTGTATGAAAATGTGCTATACAAATAAATGCTGTTGTTGATGTATGCTGTAATAACAGAGGAAGGATGTAATCCATTACGTTCCCATCACTGGACCCTATAACACAGCTCGTCTCGTTGATTTCTTAGTAGGGATTTATAATGCTCTCATTCCTAGGAAAGAGAGGGGAGTGGTAAGACCTGATATGTCACAGTGTGTAGTTATATGGGACAATGTAAGTTTTCACCCCTCAAATTCTGATAGGGAATGGTTTACTGCTCATGAACATGTGTTAATGAAGTTTGTACCACCCTATTCACCGTTCCTCAATCCAATATGGGAATTCATGTTGATGTGGAGGTAGCATGCATATAACCACCTGCCCATGACCAGATGTCTCTACTGAGGGCAATGGATGCTATTTGTGAAGACATCACCAAGGAAGCATGCTGATTCGTGAATGCAACATTCAAAAAGTTCCTGACCCTCTGCCTTGGAAAACAACACATCAGATGTGATGTTGATGAAGTGTAGTGGCCAAACACAGAAGACAGACTGGATGCTGAGATGGCTTGAAATTATAGTTGCATTGTATTTACAATACAGGACATCTCCATAAGTTTGATAAAGTTTTTTTTTTTTGTTGTAAAAAACAGATTTTGTTTCATGTAATTATTTGGAAGTTATATTTGAATGTATGCTGGAATTTTGTTGCACATGTGTGTATATTTTATATTGAAAACAAAATAAATGGTGTGCCTGGATTTGTTCAAGTACATAGCATTTTTTGTGGGCTAACCCCCATGCATTGTTCAAGTGTGCGCTCTTTATGAAGACAATATTTTACTAAAGATTTATTTGTGTGTTTTGGTACATCTTGCAAATGTTTTGGGCATTTTTGGTTCTTTTCCACTTGTGATACAGTGTTGTGATAACTGCCTTTACAGACTTGGGAAATGCACTTAAGAGTTCCTTGACAGACGTTAACATTTTGGAAAATGCATCTTAGCAATCGAGAAAAACTGTAAATCTATTTCTTTTCACTGTCCAAAAGGAAACAGACAGATTGGCATGGTATGAGATGTCTTCCTTGTAATAGACTGGAATCACAGCAATTTTTGATTACTATTGTAAAAGCCTCAATTCATTATGTATTTGTAGATTAAAAAAATGGATGAATAAACAATAATTTAAATAACTATATACCCATTTTTTTTAAATCCTACCATCTAGTTGGAGGGAAATGTGAATATTACCCTGATAACACTAGACACAAGGCAAGAATTAACACTAATGGAGACACCAGGCTAATGCAAGGCCAATTCCACACTCCATGCAAACTGGTACAGTTCCAATGGAACTAACGACAAATGTGTGGTCAGTTGCTTCAATTATCATTTACTCGGGCAGGCAGCATGAATACTGTATGCAGTTCCTTTTTAGCATATTAAGTTTAACATCATGATGTGTTACTTGATTATCAAAGAAACACACACTAAGCTCATTAGCAAACAAATATATAATTCTTACCTGAGTGATTTTAGACTGCACTGATGACACAATTGCTGAAGAAACTTCTTTTTCTTTTTCCTGAGAATCCCCCCTGCTATAAATAAGAATAAGCCAAATTAAGAAAAAAACAAGACAATACTTTAAACAAAAACACTGCCCTACTTATGTTAAATTTAACTTTGTTTCATTAATGTTTATTTTACATTTCTATAAAAGCACTGAAGGAATTTTGGCCCTAGCTAGCCTTCAGTTATCAGGGTTACATACAGAATACCAACTACAAAGAGCTAAAGAAAATGGGAGAGAAAAAAACCCCAAAAACAGTAAAAAAAAAAAAAAAAAAAAAAGGAATTGGGAAGTTACTACATTACACTAGCACATTAACATTATAAATAGATTACAATCTACAGTATGTACCTGTTTTCTGACCTACTTATTCCAATGTAGCCTCTTGTTTATAGTTAACCATTTTTTGCTAAGATTTCCAAAGTGTATCAAATTTACACATAAAAAAACAAAGCTGATAAGAGTTATTAAAGCTTAAATCATTTATAAATGGTTTGATTGGAAACACTAACAGTCTAAAAAAACAAAAAGACAACAAATACATTTGTTGCATGCAGATGTCACAAGCTAAAGTAATTAGCATTTGAATACTATTCACTAACCTGACTCTTTCTCAATGAATCTGACTAAGCAACCTTTCACCTCTTCTGAGTTTATTACCTCACAGCTATCATCAAATGCTTTTTTACCATCTACAAAACATCTTAACACAGCACCTTAATCTCTCCGTCTCAAAAGCAGTGGCTCTTTGACATGGCTTCATTACTTTTTTACTTGCATTATTTTAATTCATTCCTTAATCTCCTGTGTCTGTTTCTGAAGCTTCTCCATTCTTCATATTCAAATCCAAGCAGAAGACATCTCTTCTCTACTGTATTCAAAAACTAATATTCTCCTGCTAAATTTGTGACACTACACATTATGTTTACATGTTATTTCCTAAACGAGTCCTTCCTTTGATAGTATTAATGACTAAATGCATGGTACCTGAGAGGAAATGATGTTGTCTGTTTAGTAGCTGGTAGCTAAATGATGCATGTCCAACATCAATTTGTTTTAATAAAAAAAGAAGTAACATCCACCTCAGCATTAAAGGGCTATTCTCTATTGACAAAATTCTAGAAGCCTGTAACACAATCTCCTCTTTAACTTCAAGTCAAGTTGGTAAACATGACCAAGGCAAATAAAGTGTTAGAAAGTGTTTTCAAACTCACATCATTCATAAAAGAGCACTAAAAAACAGACAAAGCCTTTGTACCAGAAAGAAACGTTCATACCTTGGAACTGTGTTGACAAAAGTAACACATCTAATCACCAGGCTGGTTAATTACTGAATAATGAAAGAAATAAGGCTTGACCCAACTTAAAATAAGCACATGAAATCCGGATGAGAAGTATACAACTTATAAAACCAAGAATTGTACTGTTAAAAAATACCTCGATCGTTCTTGACTGGAACCTCTGCTTTCTGCAGGAGATATACTGGTAGAATGTGCCGAGGATGGCTTATTATTAGATGTATGTTTTGGAGAGGACGAAGGTGATCGGGATTGAACTTTAGATTTAATCTGCGACTTTGAACTTCTCTTCTTTTTCCTTTCATGTGGAGACCTAAAAAATAATTTAGATAAAAATATTTAAATTGCAAGCTGAAAACAGAGGCAACAGAAACCCAACTTTAAGAAATTCAGCCAGAACTGGTGGATTTAAACCCTGAAAAATGTAGCTGCCTAAGAGTGACCTGTAAGAGGGAGACCCAGATCTAAGGTGTACTAGAACATTTCGTGTAAGGACACATTTCTGTGTCAATATCAGGTAATACTGGTATCATTTTTTGTTATTTCCTGCATTTTGGTTTATATTGACAGCTTAGATAAAAGAGTAAATATTTCTCTCCAAATAATTTTGGCTTTTACTAATTAGTCTAACTAGCAATTAATATCAAATTAATCTTTTCATCTAAATCTTTTATATTATTTCTTAATTGTTCGAAATGGAAGCATGATTAGTTGCAGCAATGATATTAGAGGTGGGAGCAGGACTGATACACCCAAGTACTGAAAAATTGTTGTCACTACACCACATGCTGATAAATGAATCTATGCAGCAGTTCTAATTTTTTTTTAGCAAATCACCAAATGTTAAGTATAAGCAATCTTTTTTCTTGTTACTTGTTCAACAAAATTCACATTTGCGCTTAAAAACATTGGAACTGCTGCCAAGAATTTTGCACCAAAGGTATCAATTTCAAGTCAAACATTTGGGTTCATTATATTTTACATAAGGTTACAAAAGAAATGAAACATTCAATTTTCAAACACTCTAATACTAAAATCAATTAATCTACTCCATTAAAAACTAGGACTGTCCCTCCAGCTCCAAAGGACAGAAGCACACAAAGGCTCATCTGAAATTACATCTTACATTCATGCTAGTGGTAACCGCTCCGGTGAACAGGTTGGTTGCTCCCATTCTAAATGGCTTAAGTTCTGAGTTGCATTGAAAATCCATGAGCAAAAGAAAGACAACAAACATCCATTTTTGTAGTAAACAAATATTCCGAATGGTTAAAAAGTGGAACTTTTATTCATGATTAAGGTCACAAAATATGTTGTTTATATATGATGTGTTTTTTTCTGAAAATAGAATGTTAATGGTCTAATTCAAACAACCCAAATGAATTAAAGATACACAGCAATTATGTAAATCCAAACAATATTTTAAAGATGAAATATTCTAATCTGTTAGACAGTTTGACTACAGACACAGGAGCTGATGTCACAAGGGTTAATTCAGTGGTAAACACTGACAATATATGCTACCATAATGACCATTATGGGGTATCTCCAGTAACCGTGGGGCCTACTGAGATCTCTTCACACAGTTAACTTATACTTAACCTCCTTAGAGTAACATTTTTTCAAAAACTGTAAAAGGCATTGCATTTTTTTTGGCTTGAAAAATTACATTTTTATTAAATCTCATCTTTTTACTGTAAAATGTGCAACACACCAACAGTATAAATAATGATACAAATAATAATAACAATAATAATATGAACAACACATTGCATATGTGTGAGTGACACAAGCATCACTTTCAGATTCACCAGAAACACTTTTGGCTGTACTGACGGTTTCAGTTTCACTGCCTGAAGACAGATGCATCTTGTCATCACTGCTGATGAGATGCATTTCTTACAGGACACCATTATGAGGCTAAGAGAAGATGTGTTTACACTGTTGCCCGGGTAACACTTGGGTCTGACAAATAGGCAAGAGATGCCTGTACCGTTGCCCAAGTAACGTTTGGCACGAATGCTGTTAGCACTTTTACAGGCCAAGTATTACTCAGGTGTTATGCAATGCACATCTATACCACTGCCTTAGTGACAATCGGGCTTAACGATTTTACTCGGGTCTAACTCTAAGGAGGTTAGGTGGGACTAACTTAATGAAACGTTTTCTTAATGGCTTCACCATTACTTGAAGGAAAATGATTTCAACTTTAGTTTCCATTAAATAAATGGGAATAAAAAACATCTATTAATTTTAAAACATGAAACTTACATTATTAAAATATCATTACTCAAGTGCATGACAAATATTGCATTATAAGGTCTCTGGCAATTCACACCTCTAAACAATATTTAGTTTTTTAATTATGCTGCTTTTAGGCTGTCTTGACAGAATATTTCAATGCTATGTAACAACAGCTTAACAAACAAAGTATCACAAGATTGATCTGAAAACTATGCAGGTTCTTCCATTTTAAAGTACAGGTTCAGGCATTGTTAATTAGACAACTAATTAAACTTAGATTAATATTACTACTTTTTTTAACCTTACTTCTGCCTACATATAATTCACCCTACAGCATGAATTACAGAGAGTAACATGTGCAATATACTTAACTAGCCGAAGCCCTGCGGTGTAAGAATAGGAACGGAAAACGGTGAGAAAGGAATTCAGTATAACAAAGGCTTAGGAAACCACTGTCGCAGGAAAATAACAAGGAGCGAAACCAATGCCAATGGTCGAGAGAGTATACCTTCCTGTAGCAGGCTACGTAAAACATAGTCATATATAGATAGACGCCGTATTCACTGTGTTGCCAAGTCGACACAGTAAGTCAGCGCGGCCGCCCTATTGTGCATGGTAAAAGAGCCATTTAAACTAATACCGGTAGACGTATAAACTGGGTTTTCTGATGAAAAAACAATAACATTTTAAACGGTATCGTTTACATACAACAGATTTTGTCGAATCGTTTACATGCAATTATTTATATCCATTTATACACTAATAATGGCAATAATAATAATATAATTCCTCCCGTATAAGTAACATTTCTCGGACTGCTTTCTTCCATCTCCAAAACATTTCTAGACTTCGTCCTGTTCTTACACAACACAGTACTAAAGTATTGGTTAATGCCCGAGTCACCTCACGTATAGATTTCTGTAATGCTATTCTATCTGTCATCCCACAAAAACATATCCATTGCTTACAATTTATTCAAAATTCTGCTGCCAGGATAATAACCTGCAGTTCTAAATCCACTGAACATATTACACCGATTCTCTCTCAACTTCACTGACTCCCTGTTAACTACAGAATACAATACTAAATACCGCTCTTAACATTTAAAGCTCTCCACAACCTCACTGATCTCCTACAGACTGACATTCTTCTCGCTCACTCTGATTCTCATCTGCAGCTGTACTTTCTGTACCACACATCAAACTCTGTGCTATGGGAGCTCGAGCGTCTCTCCCAGTGCTCCTCAACAAGGGAATTCTCTTCTCTCTCATATACATCAGCTCGATTCAATAACACATTTTAAAACTACCCTCAAAGCGTATCTCATGGTCTTAGAGTTGGCATGCGGGGCTCTGTGAATTGGTGGGCGTGGCTCTCTGTCTTGCGTGCCCTTAGTGAAATATACAGTATATAGATGATGTCACCAAAGTAATCTAAAATTCCAAAAATAATTGACATTAAACAAGTCAAGTCGGGGAGCATGCACTGGTACAGTGTGTTGCCGCACCCACTACACGACCAAACTCCTCGGGATCCCGGTTGGCAACCCCCCAGGCAGACACGCAGTCCAGTCCCATCCTCCAGAAATGACATTCTATCTGCTGTAGCCAGGTGTGGTCTGGTCCAGCCACTCGGGTCCTTAACAATAAGGATCTTACAAGCTTTATAACACTTGGGGAATCGTGCCACATGGCCGTAGTGCCGTAACTGATGCTCCCTCACAATGCTGGTAATGTGCCTAATTGGGGACTCCATGAGCAGCACAAAGTCAAACCACCGAGGAGTCCAGTCTTTATCTCAGGTCACTGGATAGCATCCATGTCTCACAACCACATAGCAAGACAGGCAGCACCAGGACTATGGCTGGACTATATGGTTGCGAGGACATTAAACTACTACCAATAAATACCAATACCAATCCATTATTGACTGTAACCAATATAATATCACAAGTATTATGTTTTCCTAGTTCCAGCTATCATTTTTACATCACCGTAAGTCGTGCTTTGCTAATAATGCAATTAGCTAAGTCAATAAAGAGCAGGATATACCCAAATAAGTTAAATAATATAAGATACAAAATGAACATCAAGAAAATTAAAAAAAAAAAGATGCAGAGAAAAATTCTTCCATTTTAAATATAGTCTTATTTCCCACTATAGTTTATTGAAGCCTTGATTTTTCACTAGTATACCGTGTTGGACAATATAAAAAGTCCAGTGGAACAACGCCCTTAAATGATGAGAAGTCTAACTCCCTGCCATGATTAACTAATATAAAATACACCAAAAATGACACGATATGTGCAACAAATGATTAAAGGAAGGCAAAGCAACCACAGTAAGTGGTTTCTGAGATATTAAGATGTTTGGTTTCACAAGGTAAATCTCAAGTCTTTTCAATAAGTTTAAATAAATAAAAAGAATAATAATCATATGCCATGAAGGTTTTCTGCATTTTTTATTCAAAATTATTTCAGGGACAGACATAGAGAAAAAGCAAGAGGGAGAGATCAAAGCTCAACTGGAATGAGAAAGTACATGAAAAATAATTACGCAAATAATTATGCAGGTATGAAATGTATGGCAGCTGCACAAATTTTTCTCCAGCTATCATTTTTATTGAAGTACATATATGAAACACAGGTCTTCTTCGAGTCTACACAATGGAAGTACAACACAGCACCGCAGGTATTCAGCAGATCTGTACTGAATTTCTGCAATAGTTTCAATAGTCTGACTTCCCCTCAGTGGAGTACTATACATTTTCTAGGCTTCCTGCTGTGTTAATGAAGATAGAAAGTCTATTCTTACATGGCAAGGCTAAACATACTGGCTAAAGTTTATCAAAGAAATTTGAGCACTACAATTGTAATCTATAAAATTGGTAAATTAGCTTTAATGGTGATATAATTGTGTTTCCATTAAAAATAGGTTTATTCCAATGCTACAAATAGTCTATGTAATTATAGTCATAATAAAGAAATGTTTGTGCCTTTTGGACTGCTAAACCAAATGGAAGTGTGAATTAGCCACCTAAATATTAAAAATGAAGTATTTGACTGAAGAAATAATACTTACTACAAGCAGCTGAAAACAAGATACTATACTTACTATTGATATTCATTATTAAAAAGTGAGAGATAGAGAGAGAGAGAGAGAGGGAGAGAGGGAGGTTGGGAGCATGCGTTGATAGAATGTTGCCAAACCCACTATAAAATGAACCACCTGGACTGGAACCTGAGTGAAGCTAGTGACACCTCAGAACCACACTGGAACAGTTTTATTTTTTTTTTTTTTTATGGGAGGCTGGAATGCCAATCCTGCCACCAACCTCGAGTTTTACCTGTAAATTTGAGGACCTGCTTGCAGGGCTGAATGCAGAATAATGTCACACCCAGGACAAAACAATTACAGTTGTTTGTTTTTTGTGCCTTGCTCAAGAGACCAACGGAGTAGAGTCATTTCTGGCATTTACAGGATTTGAACCCACAGAACCCAATCCTTAGAGTCACCACTCCACCCTTATTCATTATTAAGAACCGTATACGTTTAGATTACAAGTTACAATGCAGCAATTTCAGATACTTAATACGCAAGCCCAGTACTGAGAAAATTTGTCATTATTTGTAAATGTTCTGTGAAGTTTTCAATTGTCAAGTACCTCTATCTACACCCTTAGTACATCACAACCAGAAGCACAATCTGCACTGCTTCTAAGATGTGTGTTCAATTATTTACAAGGCATAACAACAAGCAACTTCACCACCAAATACATTTCTGACAATACTAATAAGGACAGGCAAACATTTCAATCTTGCGTAGGGGTAGAAAAAAAATGTTCTCTACAAGAATGACTTTAAATTTCACACATTGTACCACTGCCTCAGATTCACACAATTAGCACAAGGCAGGCATAAACAAGCAGAATAAAACAAGCATCTATTCTCAACTATTCTCATAACAAAAACTCTTATAATCTCAAAAACATCTTGAAATAAAATGTAATCAATTTAAGTCATACAAAAAAACTGGTCTACTGCTATTAATTGCTTTATGTAAAAGGTGACAGGTAACATGCTGACAAAGACACATTAGACAATGTACTCCATTATTCCCAACACACATTTTATTTTTATGTCACATACAGTATTTTGTCACTCCTTAAAACCAATGCAAGGGGAACATTACGATGAAGAGGAATTACAAAAGTGGCAACAAAAGACAGCAATTCTGTGCTATGTGGAACCAATGACCATTTATTTAGCTTTTTTACCAAAAAGTAAAGAGTAGCTTATGTATTTAGAAGAAAGCCCTTTATAAGAGCAAATTATTTCAATTCCAGCACAGGTCTCTACTAAACTTAGAGAAATTACAACGTGAAGCAGCACATTCCTTCGTTGCTATTCTCATCATCCCAAAAACACAAATAACAGAGCAAGGGACTGGATGATGCGAAATCAAGAGGGTAAGTTGAGATTTACCAGGACATATTTTTATTTTTTTTTACTTTTTCCACATGTAAAACATTTTATAAAGTGATGATGGCACTTGGCATTATTCAGTGGGAGAAAAAAATTCAAGTTTTGACAATTACACATTACAAACCAATTTGCTAAAAAAATATTTCAATTGGGTTTGACTTAAGACAGCCAAAAGCTTCAACAACACAAGGAAAATTATAATCCATGATCAGATTAACTATAAAATGATTATTATTGTTATCATTAAAACATCATTTGCTTGAAACTTATTTGGCTGTTTCAGAACCATTTGGATTTATTTCTGCCCACAGAGTTCATTACATGGTACAAGCATCACTTCAGATAAAAGAAGAAACAAAGTGCTGCATACCTTGACCTGGACCTTTTCTTGCTGAAAGCAGGGTTATTGCTGATCCGATACGCGCTAGGGACGCATCGATCCTTTTCTCTATCTTCTCGCTTTCTTTCTGATGAATGAGGCTGTCTTCTGCTTGGAGACCTTGACCTCGACCTAAAAATAAATAAATTAACAGCAAAGAAGAACCTCATTAATCTGAACAAGCAAGATGCTCATTTCTGTTTTGTTTCATAACAAGAAAGCATTTCATTATTTCAGCACTCTTTCAAATCACTGTGTGTAAGATTCTTCAGCCCATTGTCTCAAGCAACACATGCATCTAACTATGAGAAAACATAAAAACCAAGACTAGCAATGGAAAATTCAAGTGAATGAAGGCATGTAACGATTAATAACCAAGATATAACTTGAGGAAAATATTTCAAATGGAAAAAAAATCAAATGCATTATTAATAAACTACTATCAAGTTAAAAGTTGGGACTCTTCAGCTTGACACAATGGTATGAACTAGTCCAATGCTGCTAATTCATGACACGGCCAGGGTGTGCCCCAAGTCCATGATCAAAATGATCTATGTTTTATTTACTTTTTGCTAGTTTGTGACTGTTTATTGCATTTTGCTAGTGGTATTAATTATGACTTTGCCTTTTGTTGTTTGAATCATGGTGGTACAGTGGTTAGCACTGCTGCCTCACAGCCCAGATAATTAGTTTTGGCCTTAATCAGTCCAGCATAATTGACAGACCCTTACCTAACCCTCAGGGTCACTTTATAGACCATTTTGCCATTATAATTCACTCAAAACTAGTCCTTTTCCAATGCCATTTCCATGAGTTTGGCTAGGTTTACATACATTTCCATGATTTAACAAACTTATGGCGAGGTGAACTCCAAGGGGTTTACTGATTACTACTTGACACACTGAAGTAGTTTAATAAAATATGACATTTGTTTTTTCTTAACACAATTCACCTTGTCCTATACTCATACACGTACTTTTAATTAAAAGTTGGATGGATGGATGGATGGCTTAATGAACAAATAACTCTTGTTTTATGCCAATAAAAGATAAAAACTTTTAATATATCTGTGGCACTATTCTCATTCTTTTAAAGCAATGTTAAAGCTAACAAGAGACATTTCTCTTTTGTGTGACAAGATTCATGTTCATTATTTAGGTTATTCTGGCTTTGGAGGATTTACATACTCTTTTTCACACACCTTGTCTTACATATGTTGTTTTCATCATTTTCATCTGGAGCTTCACATTTTAACTCTTTTAGGGCGGATGTCAACTTTTGTCAACAAGAGAGGTTGAGGGTGATCAACAATGGTAAATGGTGAGCAGACCCGCTGTTACGTGTTAGTTTGACTCTCTGTGCTAGAAGGGAAGTTAGCTTTGTTGAGTTGTCTGAGATTCCGTGCGCTTGTATGAGTAGCGAAGAGCAAACAACGGCAAAAATGGCATCGACATCTAGCGAGACATTGAAGCGAATGCAAAACAAAGCAAAAAACTCCATTCACGCCGTTTTGCATATTATCTCTGAATTGGAATCCGACTTGTTGGATCTGGAGATCAAGATGATTGAAAACGAAAGTGAGGTACCGGCATCAGCTGATCACGTATAGCCGACCCGCCTACAGCAACGTTCACCTGAGAGGACCGCCACTTGACACGATGTACAAACCAGAGTGCACTGCACTAAAACCATGCCCTCTGCTGCCACCCGTGCCTCGTGAAGACAGCCTGGCAGCCAACCTGCCACGCATTCCTGCCGTTAAACTGCCCATGAGCGGCTCAAGCCACAACAGACAGCAAACTGGCAGCCACAGCTCACAGCGCCAGGCGTTGTATGTTGATTTTTATGTGAAAATACTGTATTGTATGCTTTTAAGAAAACTGAATGTTTTGGAAAAAAATTCAGCCCTCAAAGAGTTAAATTAAAAGGCACACATTTTTCCTAACTAAGGTAACCCTAACACATATTAGCCACTGAAACACTAACAAAGAGAATTTAGAAAACAGAAAGCTAAAATGGTTTCTTCAGACCCTTAAAATAAACAAAAACAACAAAATATGGTAACAGATGTCCTTTACTGCTTTGAAAAAGTGTACATTCTACAAATGCTAAAAAGTTAACTGCCTTCTTCACAGATCCAAAGAGAGGTAGATTCTGAAATATGATATACTGAACAAGACAGTTAACTAAACAATAACAAGTGATTTTTGATGTCAGTTTTCTATGATTTTTAATTAACTTAAGCTATATTCTTCAATTTGAAGTTACAATGAAGACGACTGCAATAACAGTAATTACTGCTATGTTAAAATCTATATAATGTTGCATTTAAGAAAGCTCAGTGTTTGTGCTTTTGAAATGGATATTTCTTTTTAAACTGTTTAACTAGATATCCTAACTTATTAGCACACTTTTACAATTTACATAAAAATTAGCTTACGTACTTCACGGATGTTTGTGCATGCCTGATGAGGAAACGTGATTTAGCAATATACTGCACAAGTGCAAAGAACGTTTTTTTTTTATGCATTTCAGGTAAAAACATTGTTAGCTGTATTTTAGTGCTCTACGTTGACCGTATGCTGAATATCTATTCCATTGATAATAGAATATAAGATTCTTACAAAAATGATCAAAGACCATCTGAAAAATCTACTTGTAGTAATAGCTAGAAGTATACAAGTGATAAATAAAAACTACTCTACTTGAGCACATAATTATTAATCAATCTGAATTGTATAATAGCTTTTCCTGCTTCTTGTAAAGGTGTAACATTGTGTCTATACCATATCCATCATGAGACTTTTATTGTTTTATTCTTTGATTTCTGCTGGTATGTGAAAGTGACTAATCCATTTTCTTCAAGAATTACAGCAGCAATGCTTTTGACCTTGTTAATAGATCACACTATGTAGTCACTGACCCTTATACATAACACTCTAAACTTAAAATTAATTAAAAAAAATACATCACTATGAAAGGCTGACGAACACTAACCTTGATTTTCTTACTGTCCGGTATGCGCTAGGGAGAGAATGCTTGGCTTTAGACCGTGACCGTGACCTTGAACGATATCGAGAGTGTGAAGGAGACCTTGATCTAGACCGTTTTTTATGCTTTTTCTTTTTCTTCTCCTTTTCATGCACATGTGAGTGTACTTTATTTCTATCCATATCACGCTCTGTTATCTTTGATTCCAAAACAGGTACAACTTTTGATACCACTGTAGGAGCAGCTGGTACAATATTAATTTCAGGCTAGAAAAAAAAAGACCATAACAAACAAAAACAATTAGACAAAAAAGCATACACAGTATATGCTTACAGAATATAAAATGGTAATTTTTTTAATTATTAGAACAGTTAAGTCCACATTTCCCTTTATCTGTATACTTAAGCTAAACATTTCCTCAAAAGTTTCCTCTTTTATGACAAATACCCAATTATTCTGTTATAGTTAGAAGAATTATGCTAACTGTGTTCTAATTGCCCAATTGTGTATGTATAAAGGAGCTTATAATGCATACGACTTGCTCTTTAATTGTTTGTCTGCCTTTGGAACCAGATGGATCAAACCTGCACAAAAACCACACAATCATTAAAGAAACAACAGTAAGGAAACTGGCCACAGCAAATGAACAACTTATAATATCTTACCTAACATGTACAGTATAGCTTTACATGTGTACAGAAGTAAGTTGTTTATCTAAGTACAAGGCCACACATATACTGTTAAAAAGTAAGAATGCACCAGCAGCAAGATTTGTGAAGCATCCTAAAAGAGCAAACTAAGGCCTTGGTGAACTCAAATACTTAAGATCACCTGAAATATTTGAGTTATATACGTGTAAACTACTGCATATACACATACATAAAAACAAAAACTCACTAAACTGTTTCATTAAGCTTTTTACCAACAAACCAATTTACTATTTAATAAGAGGTCTATTATTTCAAATGGTGATGGGGCACGTGGGCATCAACACAGTAGCAAAGGGTAGTGCAACAAAAGTCATTCTAAAGTGAAAATTACCGGTTGATTCTGTTACATTTGATGTATACAGGAATGGGAAGAAGGCAGCCCAAAACGGAGAAAACTATTCCAGAGCTTAACCTATAAAAGATCCCTGGGAAGCAATTTAAAATTGTTTCAAGCTATAGTGGGGGTTGGGCCAGCTGTGGGAAAGAGAGATAAAGATGTAAAATAAAATGGACAGCACTTTGGTGGATGAAGCACATTGCTAGACGAATTTAGCCAGTGCTGCAAGGAACAGACATGAGGCATGTTTGATTTATTTGTCTTTGTACTTTGTGTTGCTAAAGAGTTAACCCCTCTCTTGGGCACTTTATTCAGAAAGTAATCATATCCTTTTCAATTTACAAAGTGTCTTTGGTATTATTCAAGGAATGGAAAGGCACCATAAGGACACTTACTTATTTTCTTTTATCATTCAAATATGCAACTATCAACGGGACAAGGATAATTTAATTTATTACAGTACAATACCTCTTAACCGGCGACCTCAGGACTGGACCCATGGACGGTTGCCATTTTTGCGGGTTAATCCAACGCATACCTATTGTCATATAGAAAAATATTTCTAAGGTATGTACTGTACCTCTTCGACGTTCCTGAAGAACCATATCCACAAGGCTTCATCCACAATTTCGCACACGGGTTTTTTTTCTCGTACAACGACTGGACAGTGTGGTGTAGCGGGTCCACAGCTCAAGTCAAACAGGGCACTTTTTAAATAAATAATCACAGCACTCGCAGATTAGGAAGGGGGCGTGGTACGTGTGGGCAATCGGTTCCTAGGGAATTCGTGATGCAGGCAATCCTAGCTTAAATGCACAGGTGAGGAGTCATCCGTAATTGTTCCCGGGAACTGCTAATTGCCACATCTGATCCACGTCCCCATGATAAATAGAAGCACGAGGTGGCTAGGGGGGTTACGGGAAAGAACGGGAGGTTAATGGAGAAGGAAGCAGGTAGAGGAAAGCCAGTGCACGAAAGCGAGCGCAGATTTGATGGAGCAAAGGCAGGCAGGTGGGAGGTGAACCCCTGCAGAGGAGTGTTTGACCGACACTTGGTGGGGCTGAAGAAAGCGGTCACTCCAGCTGAGCAATCACGAAGCTGGAGTTACTAGTATTGAAGATGACTGGCCGTCAAAAGGCAGTGGCAGCTGTGGAGGCTTTGGGCTGGTTTAGCCCCAGCGTGAGCGTCCTGGCCGCTGGGGAAAGAACCCAAGTCTCGGTTCAGATGGAGCCCGACGTAGCCAGGGATTGGAGGGTTACCGGACTAGTGTGGAAGGCAACTACACCTACAGGTAGGGCAACTCCCCTGTTGCGAAGCCCAATCGGAGAAGCAGGGGAGCCGCCAGGTAGAAAGAAGAAGGCATCGTGCTTTGGATTTTAAGAGACTGCTTCCAGCCATTGTTTTTAAAGGACTTGTTTTTTACTAATGGATATTAACCTCCACTAATTCACTCATTTTAATGGATTATTTATTTAAAGAAGACTTTTGATACACTGCACTTTATTTAACTGTTTTTTGTTTGCTTTGTTTTCCAGGAAAGAATGAAAAGAAGGAAGTGCATACATATAATATAAAGAAGAACACAGGATTTAAAAAAAAATAAAAAATTATTTTAACAGGCTGGTTAATCCTTCACCCGGTTAATGCGAGGCCATTTAAGAAGGATTGTACTGTACTTAAAATCCACATTACCTACACTACTATCAGTACACTGATGCTTAAACCTGATGTTTCACAGAAAATCCTGAAATGAAAGAATGGAAAAACGTACACATGTGGCACTGGAGAGCTGCTTCATTCCGCCATGATGAGAAATTTCAACAAGAGCCTCCTGGTGGGAAACAGAAAAATACTTTTTAAGCAACGAGAGAACTTGAAAAAAAGCTAAAAATTTCATTGTGTTTACACTGGCTTTCTTTGGAGTACTCTGGGATTCTCCCCTATCCCCAAAAATTTAATTTGTTAGGGAGACTGGCGATTCCAAATTGGCTCTGTGTAAGTGTGCCCTGCAATGGACCACTGCCTTATTTAGGGCAATTAACTGCCTTACACTCCTCACTGCAGAAACAGGCCCCAGGCCCCTGCCCCCTCCAATCCTGAATTTTATTAAGTGGGTCTGAGAAGGCTAAATTATGCTATCAATAAAGTCACAAAAACACTAATAATTCAAAGCCTATTCCATGCCCATGTCTAGTCCTCTTGAAATTGTTCCTAAATCAAAATAAAATAAATATAATATCAATGAAAAATGAAAATAAATGCAAAATAACATAAAATAAAATCAATAAAAACAGATAAAAGCCCCAAAGAAAGCACCAATTACCAGAACAACAGGAGTAAGACCATTTTTAACATGATAAATTTACTTTAAAAAAGGTACTTTGCTATTGCAAGAATATCATTAAGCTTTAATAAAATGTCTACCAGTTTACTTTATGAAACCTTTTATCTGACATACCCAACAAATTACCAATATATCAGAATTCATGCTCCAGCCCCTACATAACATTTATGCAATACACAATATGTCATAAAAAGGTCTTTGACACAAATACAAAACAATATATTAAAATAGTAGAAAACTCAAGAATCACTCTAACCCCCACAATAAAAACATCACGTTAAGCTAGTGCAAGAAACTGAAAATACAAATGTGTGCAAAAATACCATGTATTTAGGTCCATGTATGTATACCTACAAAGACCATGCAGAGGTGTGCCTTTTTAGATGCACATTGATTACATTTAAACATTTCTTAGATAAGACCTTTTATACGATAAATATACTTAACTACAGTACTATTAGCTTTTCTGGTCTGACTGAGAGACCCTAGTATTGATTTCAGGTCTTTTAAGCAGAACTCATTTGGTCTGTGAGCCCACCATTAACTCTCTTGGGTTTTTAACCATTCTGATTTACCTTGCCTAGGAGTTACTCTAATTTCTAATTTAAGAAGAGTTGCCTTGTGTAATGACATGAGCTCCCAGGACTCAAATTCAGGGAAAAGGACCACAAATGTTTCACATGTCAAGACTGTTTCATGCCGGATGGCTGGCCACAAATGAAACCTGCCTGCTACTAAACTTTTTTCTGGGAACAGTTTAGGCATCCTTTTATGTGGAAGACACTTCCTTAATCCCCGAGGTGTAATCATGATAAAGGCATGCTAAAGACATGTTTAGGCTATTACGTATGCTTGGTTTATAATAAATATAAAAAAAAATTCACAACTCTCTGCTGTAGTCTTAGTTCCACATAATTCAGCACACACACTCATGTGCAAAATACATAGTCGTCCTCTCATACTACATTTTCAAGTCTGTCTTTGCTGCCTTGAAAATACATGTGCTTCTGTCCGAATGGTATATGATGTGTGTCTTAGCAGTACATGTGAAATCATTGCAGAGTAATGGGCAAGTGCTTGCAGTTACACATTACTTGTTAGAGGCTTAAAGTTTCTAAACTGGTAAGAAAGCCCATTCAATCCAAGTCTGGAAAGCTATAGCTCAGTCTACCATCAACATACAGAAAGCAGTTACTAACCCTAAGTGGGAAGCCATTCCACAATACGGCAAAAATCACTGCATGGAAAATAAACACAATATTAAAAGTAACAATAATTAGCTTGCTTCTTTTTTATGTTTCCCTTTATCAGTATATTTATGTTTTACAGCTATTATCCATCTAAAGGATTTTCTCAGAAACTGATAAAGTAATAGATGTACACTTTGTATAGATGAGCTACTATGCTTTTCTGAAAATACATTTCTTCATGTTATTTTTAACTTACAAATGTCCTGCAGTCCTCCAAGTAGTCAATATAAGTTACATAAACAAATGTCAGTATGAGCTACAAGACTGTAAGCGACATCCAATGCATATGCAAGAAATCATCAAGAATTTGACAAAATGTACACCAGGTTCATCACATTAATATAATTAAGCTATAGAACAGATAAAATGTAACAGATTACACTGAAAATCATATTGAGATAATGCAAGCAGTAAAAGCCAAGGGGTTTTGTCTAGTTTTGTATCAGGTGTAAATAAAAACTATAAACAAAGGAACACCAGATGATATTCTACTCATTTTTAAAAAAAATATATAAAAACAATTTGATACATTCTAATATTAACTTTGAAAATGCACATCATGTTTAAAACAGAGCATGAAATCAATCAAATGCTGCACAATTCCACAACTTGCTGGATCATTAACTTTTTTAAAAACAATAGAAAAACATTACGATAAATAAATAAATAGTATCCATCATGCAAAACCCATTTTCTCATCAATCAATAGACAAAGTTAAATTCAAATATGCTTCAAAAGCATGATTTATTTATTTATTAACAAATAACAAATAATCTCTCCAAAGGATGATTTGAAATTCAAACAAGTATGGGGAATAGGTTTTGAAAACAATGTTTCAAGGAATTAGACAGGATTGCTAAAGTCAATTAACATGTACAGATATCTCAAAATTAATTCTAGATTATCTGAAAAGCAGAGCTGGAGATCATTTCAGGACATCATGGAGCAATTTCCTCTATATTTTAGGATATCTGCTATATACTTTAAGGTCTCTCTAATGCATTTTGAGATGACTTCAAATATATTTTCCAAGTAACTCAAAATAACATCCTATGCATTTTAAGTTATCACATTAAAATTTTGTTCCATCTTAAACTTACTTCCTATGCATTTCAAGATATCTCATATTGAAATCACTTCCAGTAAAATTTCCTATATTTTCAATAGACCTTCTTGTCTAATTTATCGCAAAATATATTTAAAATATTCTGAAATAATGAAATAGTCATTTTGAGATACCCAGAAACTCATTTAAGATATTTCAAAATGGATAGGAATGTCTTTACAGATAAATGGAAAACCATAAGACATATTTTTAATTATATTCTATTATTGTGAAGAAAAAGCATCTTGTAGCAAAAACAGCTCAAGAATTGGGCACCGAGAGTCTCATGAAAAGGGTTTTCAAGGCCAACCAGCTGCACACAAGCTTAAGATCACAATGTGTCGGCTTCAGAGGTGTAAAGCAGGCAGCCATTGAACTCTGGAGCAGTAGAAAAGTGTTAGCTGAAGCGCTTAATCACAATCCATTATTTGGCAGTCTTACTGATGAATCTGAGCTTGGCAGATGCCAGGAGAAAGTTTTCATCCAAACTGCACATGGCCTATGGTACAGTTTGGTGGAGGAGAGATAATGGAAGGGTTTAGGCATGGCAGTTTGGTTCTAGTGAAGAGTGCTGTTAATGTTACAGCATCACAGCCATTTTGAACAACTGTAAGCTTCCATAATTGTGGCAATATTTCTGCGGATGGGCCTTTTCTGTTCCAGCAAGGCTGTGCCTCTGGGTACAACAGCAAATCCATATAATCATGAAGCAACTCGAGTGGCTTGCACAGAGCCCTGATCTCAACCCTATTGAAAGTCTTTGGGATGAATATGAATGCCAACTGTGAGCCAGGTCTTCTTGTCCAACATTGGTACCTGACCTCATAAATGCTCTTTATGCTGAATGGGCACAATTCCCACAGATACACTCCAAAATCCTGAGGAAAGAGTAGTGGAGGCAGTTACAGCCACAGTTCAGGGTGGCATCTCTAGACTAATGCAAATGGGATGTTTAAATGGGATGCCCAATAAGCTCATGTAAAATATAATGGTCGGGTGTTTGTAAACTTCTGGCCACTTCATGTTTATTTAAATACAACAAAAGAACAACTCAAATGGAAGGGAAATATTAAGATCTGAATTTGAGATATGTACAACTAACATTTGCGATATAAATATTACAAGTCAATGTGAAGATGCTTAAAATTATTTGACCATTTAAAATTACAACAGTGTACCATGTATAAATACATTATCTTCCATCATCATCCATTCAAAAATGTAAGGGGTGAATGGGCTATCTTGAGGCAATGAAAGCAGTTTTGTTTAACCTCAGTCTGCCTGACACCTTTGGCAAAATGCAGTTGCAGTGTAAATGATCTCTGCATCAGTCAATGAATGAACAATTGAACCAATCCATCTCAAAGTAGCTTTCTATTTATTTCCTTTTGCACTGAGAGGACCTACAGATAAAGTGTCTGAGCAAATATTCTGTCAAAAATGATGAAGCACATTCCTTCTCAGGACACGTTTATCTAAGGAAAAGTACCTTAGAAATGCACAGAATACATTTCTAGGTAGGCAATTGTAGCATATTTCACCAAAAACATTTCTTTCCCCATAATATGGCTATGTATCAAACACATAAGCATTACAATTAAAAAAAAAAAAAAGAGAGAGAGAGGTATAGCTTTTTCAATGGAGAATATTTTGCTACCTTAATCAAAAATATGCGTGGAAGCTGGCATTAAATTCTAAGATTTATTCCTTTATCAAAAAATAAGTGATTTAAAAAAGTACACATATATACCTGTATATAGGGTTTTAAAATATATAAGGTATAGGGTATATAAAATATTTAAAATTCAGGGTTGGTTGAAATCCAGATTTTACTACTTCCTCTATGCAAACTTTGAAGTGAATGTTAACATGGATGGGTAACTGCTCAGAAATAAGAAGGTGGTTTAAAAGGATGTAAGAAAATTTGCAGGCTGTGACTCACTGAGTGACATTGCACTCAACGGCATTCCTCAGAAACATGGAGAAAAATACACACACACCATACCTTTGTGATCTATAAGTCAATCTGGATACATGAAAAATGTTGATGGTATACCTATGTACCTTATAAAGGTCTAGCTGGAAAGTGTCAAAAGATTCAGGACATATTTTCAGAATATGCCTCTTTTATCTGTTTGGCAAGAAGTCTTCTCTCTAAAATTGCTACATAGCAAGATTCTATACTTTTCCACTAAATTTTAAATTTACGAATCAGCATAAGCATGAAGGACATCATATAAGAATCAATCAATAATTAAATTAATGTTGGCACATCCCTATATTAAAAATATGAAAACACCTCAGAAGGTGCCTGTTGTCTTCTAATAGCTTTTCCAAGCATAACCACAAAGCCAAAAGCAAAAATGCGTACAAAATTACATGCTCTATTACTGTGTAGCAATCTAAGCTACTTAACTTGATAATGTTGGCATTCTGACAGCATAACATGCTAAACAAGTTAATCCATTATGGGGGGAAAAACACATATTACAAATTAAAAATAGAATGTGCAAGTGTAATACACTCGATATTCTGGTATTGTTTATAGCTAACCCCCAGTGTTAACTAATGATAACTCCTTAAGAATGGGGTCCCCTAGAGCTTTTTGTTCTACTGATTAGTAAAATGTAGGCATAAAAAACATGTTACAGAAAAATCAAGACCCATCACAGTAACCTTATAATGTAATGATGGACAAGGCAAGTAATCCACAAGCTTTAACATCAACATGAATATTTTACATCAACATGAATATTACTTTACAGTACATACTCTTAATGGTATACATGTTATTTGGTCAGCAATATCTTCACTTAACTGTGGTTTCTTATTAACCTAAAACTGGGTTTCTGAAATTAATGCAAATGGTGTGGGTGACTGCGATAATCCAACAGAAGGAGGTAGCTGAGAAGAGATGTCTTCAAATGAATGCAGTGAGGTGAGCAGGCACCTGCTTTGGTGATTGGTAATGGTGCAACTCAGGTCTGAAGACAACCATTTGGGTTGCTTGTGCAGACCTAGTAAGTATCTATATTTGAGGTAGCTGTCCACATGCTTAGTGCTATAAAGTAGATATACCTAACACTTATAAACAATACAGTTAACATTAACCACAGCATAGGCAAACCAAAATAACAGACATAGGAATCTCCACATTAATATATTCAAGATAAGATTGCCTGGTGTGGGTCACTGCCATACTCAGGCTGGGTGAAACAGCTGAGGGTGCCTTCAATAGAAAGCAGTGCGGTGAGAAGACACCTACTTTGGTGATTGGCACAGGTGTAGCTTAAATGTTTGTTCTGCTTGTGCTGAACTTGTAACTGTCTATGCTTAAAGCAGCTGTCCATGTGGGGTACTATAAAGTAGCTATATAAAGGCAAAGTCCCATAACAATGCAATTATCAAAGAGGCTTACAAACAGGCCTGGCACCTAAATAAATATTAAAGCAAGAGACAAAAAAAAGATTTTTCCAAAGCTACCTGAAAAAGAGCAAATGACCTCTGTGAAATGTGGAAATTAAATTGTGTGAATGAGTTTCTTTTTCTTAACATTTTTTAATTACTGTTATTATTTTAGATAAATACTTTGAAATGTACATCTTGAGGTATATTTGCTAACCAAGAATCTGCTCATGAAAGAGGAGAGTCCGTGAGGTGTTCGCATGATGTCTTCCATTTAAGACACACCGGATGTGATACATTGTGATGCACAAGTCAATGTCTTATACCCGAAAGAAGATGCTGAGCCCAAAAGCTTCAAGAAAACCCAATTTATTCCAATAAAAACAGGAACAGTCAGGGTTATTTATTCAAATGGAAGCTACCACTTCAATACATACAGACACAGCAAACAAGCAATGGCAGGTCCAGGTCAGAGGCCACATCAAACATCAGACGACAGACGTGTTACACCGACAGACAAGCAACCCTTGACAGATGCATCAACTGTGTTTCGGCGTGCAGCACAGTTGGGGAGGATCTCAAAAGAGCTAAAAACACTCATTTTATATATATATATATATATACACACTGTATATATATATATATATATATATATATATATATATATATATATATATATACACACAAATATATACATCAATTAGACAGACACAAACATTTTCTAACTAAAGAAAAGCTTTCTTTTCTTAAAAAGGCTCAAGTACAGTATATGCTGAATATTAATTGATTTTTTTTGTTCTGCTGAATTAAATGAACCAGAAGTCAAAGTTAAATCAAAAAGTGATACAGTAGGCTATGTACAACTGCTGATAGATTACTTGGCTACATTTACTTAAAAAAAAGGATGTGTTTATGTCACAAGGTTAGGAATACATAAGATAGGCCTGACAACACAATTATAAGGGTCAGGTTTGGAGCCACTCATCACATGTCCTTATTCACACCATTACTTGAACAGCTTTCATATGCCACTGCTGGTCATGCTTTACAATCTTGCATTGACTTTATGTAGAATAGATTATGTTATTGTCCTTTTTTAAACTTACACTGTATTAATAATAATGTATGATTAATGAACTATTAAACTGTACCAATATACTTACATATTTTATGCTGGATTTAATTTCACATTCTGAACATATATAAAAGGTTAGCATACTAAAGCCTATTTTCTTTCTGTCAACATTTGTTTACTTGTTAGAATATCTGATGTGGGTGGAATGATTCACACCTGAATTCATTGTTTTAGTTAACTATTTTATTGTTTGATCAAGCTGCATCTCATGAATAAGTCTGGTTTGGAAATACCATCTTAAAACTGTAAGTTAGCACCTTCAAAGTTAGATAACCACCAAAGACAGCAGGTTTCTTGTTACCCCAAGCCCAATATTGCTTATATTGAAGAGGTAGACAAACAAATTATGATACATGTAATAATGGGTTAATTCAACACAGAGTTATATTAAACAGTCTGAAGACACCACGTCATAATGTCTCCTTAGAAACACTCGAACCTTTCACATCATTCTTATACTGAGCACCATTAAAAAATTATATGTTAACCTTTAAAGCTCAAACATCCCCTTGAACATATTCTACTGTTTGTTTGCTCTGCTCCTCTAAACTCCACAGAGTTATCATATGAACAGATAGCATTATGGTTTTTATATATAATTTTGTATATTATTATGTTACATTTTAAGCATTCAATTAATGGAAGATTCTGAGAATTTATGAGTTTGTAACCAAACTAGGTGTACACTAGTGTAGAATCTCTCCTTAATTTTTTCCACCAAGCTGCACTTTATGGTGGGCACATGTGCATACATAACCAAAATCCTACCACACACAAAATAAGTGGATGTGAAAGTAAAAAGAGCTTTGATTGCAGCACCAGACAAAAATAGTCATATGTTTCTGGCTCTAAATTATGTGAATGAACTGAAGTTCAATAGGTGATTCAACCCATTGCCAATGCTCAGTGTAATACTCCTCAATTTCCACTATAAAATCTAGATTTTGGCTTTATTGATGAATGGGTTTCTGACTCCCACAAACGAATCTATTCTCTGATGAAACATTGCCATATGTTACAATTTTAGGCCTTTTAAATATTCTTAATTACATTCTCAGATGATCCAAATCCATACTTACCCATTATTCTACAATGGTAAAATGTTTAGGGATTAAAGTTTTGTAAGTTATTCACCATATATAAATGATTGCCAAATATGCAGGAGTTTAAAACCTTCTCTATCACACATACACTGTGGGACACACTCTAGGCTAGTTCATTGATTCCCCCCAAACACAAGCATGAAAACAGTTTTGCTTCATTAACATATTTCTCATATGCATGTTAATGGACACAATGGTTATTTTAAATATTACAGGTTCAGCAGAATTTATTATTAATGTCTGAGAATTACTGATGATATGAGATATAATGGTAAATTCCAAAACATGGGCAGTGCTAGAACTATAAAAAGGGTCTACACTCAGGATTCTTTTTTGTGTGTCCCTTAATTTGCATTCAGTATTTCCTTTTTGGTTTTTGTGTGTGTTTGTATACATTTTATTGTTTCTCCATAATTCTTGGAAACCACTGTCAAAATTAACATTTTTTTATTTTTGCAAATGTAACTGCTACTGTTGCTGAGCCATTAATTGTTTTTGAACTTGTGATGACATATGCCTAAGAAAATCACCTGGGGTGACATTTTTGTGAAAAGAGACAACAAACTTCAAAGGACCAGGGTAGTTGTTAGAAATCTGGTCATTACAAAAATACCACAAATCCAAATCTGTAGTAAAGCACAGAGTTTATCAGTGAGAATAATGCCAGCTTACCTGCCTACCTTCCTTGTACTGATGTATTATAATTATGTTCAGCTTGTTAGAAACCTCAAAAAGGTATGCACATATGCCAAGCCTAAAGGGTCGCAGAGAAATTTGTTAAACTAACACCTGGCATCACTGACAAAGGCTTTAACCACCTCATACATTTCAAAGAGAATACAAGCTTTGATTCTAGATTGGACCCAGATTAAATGATTAAGTGGAATCAGAGAAAGTAATTCTACATTAATAACCCAATGGCAGTTCCAATGTACACTGTTGCATATTACTGAAAATATTTTGCCCTGAAGGAGAAACAGAAAATACAGCACTTCTAGGGCCTGCAACGTTAAACCTCATATTAGCAGTCCCAAACAGACTTAAGTGCTCCTAACTGTAAATACCAATTGAACGAGAGCCTGACACCTTCAAATAGATAATTTTTTAAAACTTTCTCCATCTATAATATGAACACAAAAAGCAAGCTTTTATTTAAGTCTGGATCCTTCTGTGTTCTTTTTTTAAAATCTGTTTTCTTTCTTTACTTTTGTCAGTTACAATCCCCCATTTCCCTTAATTTTTTGCTCCAGCATCATTCCGATTTCACAGTCTACCTGTGCATTAATGGCATTAATGCAAGTTGGTCTGCTTGGGCACTGTAACCCTATCAGTGACTGAGGAACTTGGTGTCCTTCTATAATGACATTCTTCTTGGTGACTTGGGGCAAGAGTGAAAGGAATGGGTGAAGGTGTGGTTTGGGAATAATGGAAATATAATCTTCATGATAAAGTCATTCTGCATAAACAATAGCAGATTTATGCTGTAAAAACAAGTCATTACATAGTATTTGCTTATTAACAAAAAAAAAGAGATATCTTGCATTTCAAAAACTGCACATACTCCATGAAAACAAAATTAACAATGTATCTCAAGGTATATCGACATTGGCCCCATATGGAACACTCTGAATTACAAGCTATAGTTTGGAATTAACACAATATGTGAAAGCCCGCACCAATTCATGTCAACTATTTTTCATTACAAATAAATTCTGAACCTCTGTGAAAACCACTTAGCTAAGAAACTTGATTCCTAATTTTAAAAAAAGGTTAACAATGTATCAATTTCTTGTGCATTAATATCTGTGCTTCACAATCATTAGAGTATGGAGTACTTTCACATTTTATATAAACCTAGAAGTATGTAATTAGTTTCATTTTTTTGTGTTCTTGCAAGTTACTGACAAACAGGAGCTATGGTATTAGGATTCTGCTACAAAAGATTATACTCTTATCCAGACTTGCCCTTGTGCTAAAGTAGCAGCAGGGACTGTGTCCCAGATCAAGAGGCTTAAATTAAAATGCTTTCTAAGAGCACAAAAGGTGAAAACTGATAGTTAAGACTAAAACAGAAGTCATTCAATATATAATTAATTAGTGAAAATCATATTCATCAGTAAAAGTCAACTCTTACACATGACAACTTAGAAAACATGGCATACACTGACTGAGTACTAACCTCCATTAATGCAGAGCTTTCTTCCAGTTTCCTTGTGTCTACTTCAAGAAAAGGACTTTTCAGGTTTTGTAAGAAGAGGGCAGCTTTTCTCTTGCGCTCTGCTTGCAGCTGTTTTTCTTTTGATTCCTTTGAGGCCTGTGCAAGCTTCTCACGGGCTGCGGCTGCTAGTCTGTCCTCCAGCTTCTGTTTGGCTACATCAATAAGAAAGCATTCTGTTACTTTTAATGCTTATCAATGAAAACAAACTTAAAATTCTGCATTGCTGCTCCCTTCTGCTTTGACTTTGCAGTTAAGTCTACAATAACAATATGAAAATATCAAAAAGGAAAAACACAAAACATGATTAAAGTTAAATAAATAAATTAAAGTTAAATTTACACTTCCATAAAGCTCCTAATTATTAATGTTTCAAAAAGTCAATTCCTAAACAAATGTGGCTAATTATTAGAATTAACACACAAAAAGGTGCATACTTGTATCTTATGTATTAAATAACAAACTCCCAGATGGGGTAGGATCTGGAGCCCCAACAGTTAAATTATGGACGGACAGTGTCAGGGCTGCCGGTGCGATGACCCGGCTGGGACGCCCTGAAGGACCGGAAGAGGGTCTACGCCCACCCTGGTTGCTTTGGGGGCCACAGGTAGAGGACTTGGAAGCCCAACCTTGTAGAGGCCCGTGGTCACCGTCAGGGGGCGCCCCAATACCGTGGGAACCCTGAATCTCAGCACTTCCGCCACACCAGGAAGTGCTGTGGAGAAGAGAAGCAGGGACACCAGGAGAGCTTCCGGGAGAACAGCCGGCACTTCGGCTACACTGGGGCGTGCCAACGGGAGATTGCCGGGGAGCACCTGGAGCACATCATTCGAGGCTGGAGTCGGGTGGAAGCAGGACAAGGCAGAAGGAGCAAGAGTGGAGGCAGCCCGAAGAAAGGCAAGGTGTTGTTTGGCCAGGACTTTGGGGACTGAAGGGGTTGTGTGCACTGATTCTCGTAAATAGTTTGTAAAATAAACGTGTGGTGGTGACTTTCAACATGTCTGCCTGTCTGTGTCTGGGCCATTTCCACAACAGTCAAGCCAACACCTGTTAAGTTTTATGAACACTTTACAATCTAAATTTAAAATGAAGGAATTATGTAAGTAAAGTAGTACAAACTGAAGATGATTTCAGAAAGCTGGATAAGAATACTGCTCACCTCCGATAAAGAGTAACGCTCTTATTTCTGAGTTTTATCATACTTATAGACATTTATTTTTGATATACCAAGTCCAGCAAACTACTAGGTCTGTGCTTATTTGTGAATAACCTTGAGCTAACTAAAAACTTACCGGTAATTCTGCCTTTTCCTCAGTCTCTTATTATTAGTTCACTAATCACTATTGGTGCATTACTGGGTCAAACATGCAAAATTAGATAATGGAACCATATTAAGCATTCATATGGACATAACCAAGTAAAGAATCAATGGAAAGCAAGAAAGAGGGAAAAAAAGAAAGGCATGTTCAGTTCCTAGGACAACATGAATGTAAAAAGGGTTAATCCTTTATCCGTCACCTTTACACTAAAAAGGATCCTGTCGTGTAGCCCTTTGATCCAATCAAGGTAAAAAGAGTATTTTTTGAAAGCTGGGTTAGTTGGGAAGAGGTGGGGAAGGAACATTACATAATAAAAACAAAATCTTCCTGCTCAAATTAAAAGATAATTACCATCCTAAAAAAATCAACACCTGCCATAGAATGTCTACGATTCTTTGTAACATTCTTCTAGGAAATAAATAGGTTCTATTTTCATCATTTAATACCATTTTATACCTAGGCGTTAACTGCATGACAGTGAAAACATACATACTTTCAATAATTAAACTAATAACTACTTAAAAATGTGCTGTCTGTGCTACACAAAGACAACTTTTAAACAAAATGCAAATTTCAAAAACAACTGCAGAGAATTACCCCATAGTTAATATTTTCTTTCTACTCTCAACATACTAATGAGGTATAATTACCTATCATAGATTTTTAAGAAAGTTATTCACATCAGAAGAAATGCTTTCATCTTCAAGAAACTTTGGTATATATAGAGGTAATTCAATAAACTCAGGAATGAAATTCTATTTCTCATCACGAGCAATGTATAACTGAAGGATTACATTTTAATGTGCATTTTCAAGCTGGACAATAGAGCTTATGAGCAGCACAGATTTTTATTTTTTACTACTTACTTGCTTTATTTACTCTCCATCCCAGTAGTTCTTATTTTGTGTTTTTGTAGGGCGACAGTCACTGAATTCTTTATGGTTTATAATGTAGCAAAAATGCATTGCATATCATTCACAGTCACAATGAAAAAAGTGGGCAAAATATTAATTTACAGTACTAAAGGACATTCTACTTTTGGACGCAATATGACCGTATAACTGTAGTGTCAGATTTCAATTCTTCTAGTGGTTTTAAGACAAAAATCTAGCTATCTGAAAGATGCAAATATCCATCTGCTGCGCAGGATTTATTCTCACCTGGACAAACCAAACAGCACTGTGAGGATTATGTTTTTTTATTTCTGCATCGTCAGTATCATTCATCCACCCCTGTTAAGAGATAAACTCAAGATATGTAGGTGGATGAGCCTAGGGTTCTCTGGACAATAAACTTTCTTTTGGGCAGACCACAATTTGTGAGGCTCAAGGACTGCATCACTGATATGTATGTGGGCAACACTGGAGTACCACAAGGAACAGTCTCATCTCTTTTTCTCTTTACTCTGCTCACCTCAGAATATAAATATACAGTTAACAACGGGTCATGTCACTTACAGAAATTCTCAGCTGATTCTGTACTTGTGGGGTGTATCAATAAGAGGGGTGAAACAAGAGGGCAGGAATCAGGTAGACAGCTTTGCTTCTTGGTACAGAAGGATTTATCTGGAACTTAACATAAACAAAACCATGGAACTGATTATTGACTTTGGCAGCACCAAACAGCCGCTATGTCACTATTCAGGGAGTGGATGTGGAATTGGTGCACTCCTACCACTACTCAATGGTCCACATCAATTATAGGTTGGACTGCACTTGTAGTACAGAGGAACTATACAATAAAGGGAAGAGCATGATCTACATTGTTAAGAGGCTATGTTCCGTTATTGTGGGTAATGACATCTTTCACATCTACTACAACTCTGTGATGACCAGTGTGATTTTCTGCACTGCGTTGTGCTTGGCCAGTAACATCTTTTCAAAGAAAGGCCCATTGAATAAAAAAAATAAATAATTAAAAGGGCAGGCTCAGTTACGGGACACACTCTGAGGACTTTCAACCAATGAATTATTCAACAGAAGTGCTTCAGGAATGCTACTGGAGGACCTTTACAACAGCAGCAATACACCTGCATCATGCCTCACTAGGACTGTTGCCACCAATTCAGAAGTTTCCGTTCTTTTTAATTTTCTTCCTCTTTAGTCATTTTGGTGTATGTTCGCACCATTGTGTGCGTGTCTATCTGTGTATATAGATTTACCTAACTATCCATCTATCTACCTACGTATCAAATGATCTTCATTAAAAAAAAAACAATTTCTCTTTGAGGACAAATAGTTATCTATCTATACATCCATCCATCTAAATAATCAATACAATCTAAAAAAGGTTTCAATATATAAGGTTATAATGAAAGCTTCAAGTTTGCGCAGATGGTGTGGGGATTTTTACATTTTTGATCCAGCTCTGTGATCACATTTCACTTCCCTGGAGAGAGTTAACAATGGAATGAACAGTTAGAAGCTCTGTGAGATTGTTTGCAGAGCTAGCTTATTGTGACTTGCTGCCATCCTCCAGTCAGACAGATGGAGGACCAGTTGACACTTTATTAGATATAACTGCACACCAATATTTCCGCAGAGGTAAACCGAACTGATGAGGATGAAGTTGAACATTGAATTTGCAAGCAAGATGTGTTCACAGACCACAGTCACGTATGATTGCTCCAGTTCTAAGGAAAAATCACATCCACCCACTATTGCAATCTCACAGTTCAATGCATTCAAATGCTCTATCAAAAAGAAATGCCCATTTACAATAAACACACTTATATGGTAAAGGTAATGAGAGTAGAAGATACAGAAGAGGAATAATGACCAGGTGAAATGAAGTTTACTAGTAATAAAATTCTTCGAGGAACACATAGTATTAATCCAAAATTAAGGGCTAAGTGTTATAATTGGGTTTGCATCTGATACAAATCTATTTGTCCCTTGTGTGGCCAACAGTTTTAATTAGTTTAAGTGTTTAATAAAACATAATGTGACTATATAAAACTAAAAGGTATACTGAACAGTAAAAATGTGTATGTTTGGGACATACATTAGTCTTAAGCTACAAAGAAAGAAGAAAATTTAAAGTGAAAAAATAAACTAAAAAGGGATGTAGGATCATTAAATTTTTTTCTCTTCCCCCAAAGATATAAAGGCTAATCAATATAAAAATTTACACTGATATTGCTACACCAAATTGAGGAAGCATACTTTATTAAATATCACTGCCACAACCCAACAAATAAATACAATGGATACATACTTTATTATGAAAATGGTACTTTAATGACTTCCTTCTTAGTGTTTTGTACACCACATGTAACCTAGCCTGTAGCCAACGAAATATTTAACCAGACAGGAAATTATTGGAATAAACGTTTAAATCTATATTATGACAGCTCATATATGTACCAAAAACATACATATTATTATATATATATATATATATATTATTATATATATATATATATATATATATATATATATATATATATGTATGTTATGCTTTTGGTACATATATGAGCTGTCATAATATAGAAATGCAGCATTTTGGATTTCCAATTTCCATAACTACTCTCAGAGATTACATATCCATCAGCAACATGAGATTTCATAAAATACCATTAAGATAATTACTTGGTAACCCAGCTGACTACTACAATGTTCTCATCCCTGAAGACAGATTTACTGAAGCTGGACACATACTCTAGTTTTGTTACAATCAGAATGGCTTTCAAGAGACATAAAGCCAATTTAATTTACAGATATTTTTAGCTAAACGTGTATTACAGGCATCTATGGCGTTGCAATATGAAAGTTCCTTGCAAAATGTCTGAAATAAGATTTAATATTACAGTATTGAAAATTGCTCATGTAAATAGTGTATAGTAAGTAACTCTAATCCCATTAAAATCCATCAGTAAAGGACTATGCTTTTTTTAAAAAAAGTTCAATGCTAGGAAATCTAATTAAGATTCCCTACAGAAAGATATTTTCAGCACTGTTTTAGCAAATGAGGAGGTTGTTTGGGCTTGTTTCTATTAAAGTTACAACACAGCTGTTTATAGATGTTGTCATTTTGTCATATGTATGAATATTATCAATAAAAGTGCACTCCTGCCATCTTTCTAGAACTAGAGCAATACCAAGGGAGAAACAAATCAAAATAGGTTTATCTGTTACGTGCTTTTGTGACCAAAACTTCCATGGAGTTGAACAAACACAAAAGAAACAAACAATTTCAAAGGAATAATAAATATTAAAAAAGAGAGAGAAAGAAACCGTAGCTGGACCTACAAAACAAAAAACCAACCCTGTTTAAGAGAAAGGATAAATGAAGACACTGTCTAGAGTGGGTCCTCAATCACAGTCCTGGAGGGCTTCAGTGGCTGCAGGTTTTTGTTTTAACCCAGTTGCTTAATTAGAAAGAAATCCTTGCCAATAATTTAATTTCATAGTTTGTTAGTTGCTTTAACTGTGCTATGTCAGATCATTCTCATATCCTAGATTTTCTTCCCCTTTCTAAGGATATCATCCAAATGATTTGAAATCTAAAACGGATAAGTAATTCTCAGTCCTTCACTTTTTTTTCTTCATTTTCCTTCCAAGTATTTCGTTAAACCTAATAGTGCATGATAAATACACACAGGTCTAAATGGAAACAAGCTAAAGGAGAATGCTGGTCTCTTGTGTCCTTTGCATGTTATGGCTAACAAGGAGCAATTAAAACCAAGAATCCAGCTGTTTAAGACTAAAATAAGCACTAAGGGTTCAAAATCTTAACGAGCGAGACAACTAAAATGAAGCAGAAGTGTCACTTGAGCAATAAGGGCTTCTTATTAAGCAACTGGGTTGGAACAAAAACCTGCAGCCCTCCAGGGCCGTGATTGAGGACCCCTGGTCTACAGAGTCACTAGGGAGGATCGTAAACCAACCTTTCAAACCGAAAATAACTGCTTAAAGAGTCAGTGTTTCCAAACCAACAGCCAAAGGGGCCCCAGATTCCTAGAAGCAGAGTACAGACTTTAATATCTAACTAGTGAAGAGGAACAGCTTGCTAACCCAGGACACAGAAACCTTAAGAGTCTCAGATTATAAAAAGGAAACTGCCAAAAATTGGAATATAGACATTAAGGAACATTCTAGTTAGTGGCAAGTGCTACCTTTGTAGAAACTGTACACAATGAAAACAGTTCGGAGTGGAAAGATAATGAATCATCCACCAGTTCTAAGGGAATTATTTTATTGTTGTACGAAAAAAGCAAATTTTATTTTGTTTTACTGCACAATGCTGTTACATCACTCATTTTCTATCACTAACCTTCCAATATACCATAGAAATACTTTTTTGAGATTTTATATACCATATTCTTTAATGAGCTCTACAAAGTATTTCTAGAAGGAACAGCTGTATGTAGGTGGAGGAGTAAATGACCACCATGGCATGTAAATCTGGTGTATAGCAGGAACAGCCTATGCTTGATAAATATAAAATCAATTTCCCAAATGGATTTTCTTAATTGTTTTAACACACTAAAAACTGAAAGTGAAAAGAAACAGAATTATTAATTCACAATGAAGCAGAATTAACAGAGAAAACTGTCCTTCAGGATCAACTTTAATATCCCATAGTTGTAAGTTATTTCAGCCATGATATATTACTAAGAAATATAATACAAGGCTCTCAAACTCGTTTAAATCAATTCACGGTCAAAAATTAGCATCTTGTAAGCCGGCAGAGCAAGTCAAATGATGCATGCCAAATTAACTTAAAATGTATATGAGCTTACCCTGCTTTGCCTCAAGCTCTTCTTGAGTAAGCTGTGGTTTCTTTTCTTCAACTACTGGGGGTTGTGACTCTTTGGCTGCGACACTGCTGGTATTCTCCTGTCCTTCTTTATCCTCTTCATCACTATCATCATCCAGTTTCACTCTATTCTTCTCAAGAGGAAGCAGGTCATTTTCTTTTGCCTTGATTGCAAAACTTATGGGAGCAAAAGAAGCTGTAAAGGAAGAACAGGCACATAAACAGAAAACCCAGAGTCACATGCGTATGCATACACACACAAACAAGCCGTGCAAGATTGCTTCAAATCCAATTACATGCCAAAGAGTCAATATTATCTCAGTTTGTGCTGATGTGAACAATTTAGAAAGGATACGATTTAAACAATAAAAGTGCATGACATAATGGACACATTTTGGCTCTCAAGGTAAATCTCTAATTTGATATTTCTTATTCCTGTATGTTTTATAGCTAAGGGGTAATAAGGAAAGTAAATCTTACAAAAAACAAAGTGATAAAGTAAACCACAAATATATAGCATATTATTTTATTACTAAGAGTTGACCATAATCTTAAGTAGAGATGGACACTTCTGTGACTAGCAAAGTCAAGTGTAATTGAATGAACAAATAATTAAAAGTTATATTAAAAAAAGAAAACAAAAATAAAAGGAAAAAAATAATATTGTAGTCAACCAAGCTGATAAACCATCCGCATGAGAACATTAACTTCAAAAATACATAAATGTATCTTAGAACAACTTATTGAGCACAGCTAAGCTAAATAAGCACTTTTGTGTAAAAGTATAAATAAGTTGCCTTTTAACACTAATAAGCTGTACTGAGACTGCTGGCATGTGGCTGATTGTAATCATTCTATTGAACAACATAGTAAACTCAATAAACATTTTTTAAACAATACTACTGGTATTTTTCAAGCCATATAAAAAAGGGTTCAGACTGCACATGTATCTAAAATTGACGTTCAACTAAATAACGCAATGCGGCTTATCTCTGGAGCAGTAAAACTGACTCAGCTTACTTGGCTACCAGTGCTAACCAATGCAGCACCACCTAAATTAAGGCATGAAGCTGCTGCCATACGAGACTGTACCAAATATGCAAACTCTTTACGATTTGAAGACTTTCAGAAACTACCCAACCTCCAACTGCATTCATGAAAACCATCCTGGACAGCAGAACCAAGGAGTTCTGCTGAACAAGAAGTGGAAACAAATTTGAATTGCTGCACACTCCTTATTACCCACCTCATCAGTGATCCAACTACCCAAGTGCCTGGGTGTGAGCCAAGACGATCCAAATGGATGCTACTGAATAGAATTAAAACAGACTAAGGAATGTGTGCTTATCTGATGCACAAATGGGGCCTCACAGAAACACCATCAACCAACTGAGGAACTGAGAGATTGACAATTCTGCACATATTAGACTCATGTCCAAGTAGGAGATTTAATGGTGGATTAAATATCCTATATCATTTTTCTGCAGAGTCTAAATATTAATTTGTAAGTTTGTACTAGTCGTGTTTAAAAGTCGTACAGATAAAAAAACAAACAAAAAAAAAAGTGGAAGTGTATGTCAAAATATCTTGAAAAGGACTATCACTATATCCAGGGCTGACATGATGGGCTGCAAAATTTTAACTGAATAAATTACTTCATTAAAATAGTCAAAGGGCACATTCACTCCACAGGCCTGTTTAGAAGAAATAGTAGAAAACTCAGAGAAAATGCCAAAAATTAAGGTCTGCACACACCCTTAAGGTTTATTACTCACATGTAGTAAAAAGGTGTGTGACAGACTCAAAGATCTGAGAGTGGTTATCAGATAGGGAAGTCAGTTAATTTTATGTGGAATATCATGACTGTATAACATAACATTCTCAAACTTGGATTCTGCATAGGAAGCCAGCCAACACATTGTATGACCCATTCATGTAAACAGTTATGCCCACACAGATAATCCAACAGGCAAATCTGTGGAAACCCTCGCAGACACAAGAAGAATGTGCAAGACCCACAAGGTTGCAGGATTTGAGCACAGGAAGCTGAATACATGAGCAGTGCTAATAGTACTGTATTTTACAACATTAAAAATTAATTTTCATTTATAAAGAATAAAACTTTAGGTTATTAACAAACATAGATGTGGAAAATAAAAAATACTAAAACATTTACAGAATAGACTTTAAATAGTGAATAACAGAAAATCCATACTTCAATAATTTGCACTTTACTTCAACCACATTATTGCAGAATTTTTCTCAGAAACATCAAATCCAGAGAAAGACTGCTTTGAACTTTTCCTTCAGCAACACCTACCTTTAATTAGTTTGCCCTCATTAGCCGCTTTGTCAGGAGAGTGGTTTGTTGATTCCGTTATCAAATTTTCTGCATTCGAAACACTTGGACTGTTTGTTGCTTGAGGCAAAACAGGCGTATCAGCAGCATTTTCCGATTCTGAGGCAGCAAGAACCTGTAAATTAAAAATAGAATTCAATGCTAGAAAGGTGAAGAATTGAATTTTCATCCTTTTAGTGATTATGTACAATCACTCTGTCACTATGGCTTAAGGTATCATATATGAATGTTTTAGCTACTGTTGTAATGACATTTTCAAGATATATAATTATGTTTGGATTTATTAAATCAGCAAAACACAAATGAATGCTAATCAGAAAATTTGGCCTACAGCCAACCCCAAATTTCCATTATCACAGTATTTTTTTTTTTTTTTGTTTAATAACTGAGTACAGCTAACTTTCCGCATTTCAGGGTCAAAAAAGCAAATCTAATAATGCACTGTATAATGGTCTTCACATAAATTTATATAAATTACAATGCACAAATAATACATGTTAGCAATAAACAGTGAAAGAGCATAACTATAAATTAATGTGCAAGAAAATAAAACTAATAAATAACCGAAGAGAGGAGTGCTATTATGTCACTGTCCAACTACAAAACACATTTTACTCAACAAATGTTCCACATAAGCCACGGAGTAATGAAACAGAAACCTACACTTTATTAATGGTGGTTAAGAAAATAACTGTGCAGCTATTACAAATCATTAACTTTTAACAAATGAGCTGCCACTACCTTGGACTTCTGAAGATACCATATGTTGTTGCGTTAAAATTCTAATAAATAATTTATAGAAATTCTTTAAATGTTGAGTAGAATTCCAGATAATAAGGTCATAATAGTGATAGGCCTACAGTCCCTAAATGTGGTCAAGTACATTTCTAATATTGCATTTAAAAACTTAAATCAAATGTACATTAAGACAATTAACAATGCCAGTGATCACTGCCTTATTTTCATATGTCTCAACAAATACAGTGTTTATTATTACAACTCAGCTAGTTAAATTAGATGACGTGTCTGGAAAATGGATGAATGGGTGAATAGATTAATGTTAGGTTTTTAATTGCTAAGCAGAAGTCATGTGTTAAATTAACCTTTTTTGCACTATCAAATGGCATTGAAAGCAATTGGGCATAATCTAAATAGATGAATGAAATGGGTATTAAAAATTTGTAATCCATCACAATGAGTGCCCAGATGTACAAGACAGGAAAATAACAACCGAGAAGAAACATTTGAAAACTCGTAATACAAAATTAAGACTTTATAAACACTAAATTCCAACCAAAAACAAAAAGAAAGATAAACGGTCATGTCCAGTATTAAACTCTATCCTGCTATACTCTGTCCCTCAGTTTGTCAAGAAACTCCTGAGAAAGAACTGGAGAATGCCTGGAAATCTGGTCTGGCCATCTTAGTCTAATATTTCCAAATGCTCAACAAATACAGAATAAATATAGAACAAGATGAAAGTTCTTTTTTTTCAATATATTTATATCTGGAAAAATACTGCTGATTTAGAATCATGACTGTTGAAGTTATCTAGGTGGGGGATACAAGGGATAAGACTAGCAATAAAGCTGGCAAATAATGTTCTTTATTCACTTAACGTTATAAATACATATGAAGATCAAATTTGTGCTGAAAGGAAAAAGCTATTTGAAGAAAATTAATCATAACATTTTTAAAAAATAAATTAAAAGGCTGAAAAGATACTACTTAACGACAAAATTGCTGCTTAACTATATTTACATTCTTGTGTGGACAGAGAGAACCATCTGCAACTAAACAAATGCAATGATGGAGATGGTTCAGTCCTGTAAATACATGGACTGGAATGAGTAGATAAGATAAAAAGACTAAACAAAAGAGAACTAGTGCAAACACTCTTTTTTGGGTGGCTGTGGTCTTTCAAGTTGTATAAAAAGCCATTGAGCCTGTTCCAGCATCACCATTAATAAAGCAGGCACCAGTTCTGGAAATGAAACCAGTTCAACACAAGGTCCACAAGCACAGTGCTGGTTAGGGAGATTTGCTTCTGAATAGCTATTCACTTTGTTCTGACAGTGAAATCTATTCAGATCAAGATATTTAGAAAACATTTTAATGCCCACAGACTAGTTTTGCAGCCTCTCATCCTAAAAAAAAAAACTGAGGAAAGTCACCCATTTTTTTGCATTATTCTTGAATTAAACGAAAAAAAAAAACAGATTACCAAAAAAAGGATGGTGAGCATCACTCATAAGAAGGTAAATCCCTTGTTTACAAGTTTTGTGACGCATCTGCAGATTGTTATATTTGACTAGTAACATAACAGTAAGCATTTCTGTACAGATGCCAGTATATGCCTTGAGGTCATATGATGGTTGACAATACATCTGACAAGCAAAAGGCTGCAATATTTAACAGTTGCATTCTCTCCCTACTCATTTAAAATGCTGTATACTAAAGATGAAATACAAAATATAAAAGAAGGTAAAGAGTTGCAGCTGTAGTTGAGATGACATTTTCCACAAGCTCAGGTCATCTGGATGTCTTTTCTCTGATTTGTAAATTCATCACATGAACCTTAACATGTCACAGCTGCATAATAAACAGCAGTAAGCAGCCAGCTGTGACAAATGTATAAAAAAAAGCCTTACTGAAGCAGATACACATTTAAAATGTAGTTTAAAAAACAGGTACAATTCCAAATAAATTTAAAGGTTTCCTTACACTAAGAACTCTTCTGTATCTAAACAATTTGGCAATTGATTCATTTGTTTTGAGCACAACTAAATACTCTTAATACCCTACTGTCAGGCTGTTCAAATTATTCAAATACAACACTGCAACAAGAACCACAGCTAAAACAAGAATTCACAGGATAGCACCAATAGAACCTGAGAAAGAAAGATGAACACGATTTAAAGAAAATGTATTTACATTTGTATAAATACATTGGAAAAAAATGACTAATGCTTTTGCTACTATGTAAGGGAATATAACAGTAAGCATAAAATACAAGCTATTACAAAGAACCCTCAACATTCATCATCACTTCATGGCAAATGGCGCACAATTGTTAGAGTAGTTGGTTAGTGAGGTCATTCCCACTTCGTGATTGGAGCACAATCATCCAAATGGGGAGTGGTTGTTGTAGTTACAACCAATTGTGCAACCCAACACTATTATAAACAAAATCAACCCATAAACCACTGGCAGAAGCTCAGGATCCAAAACTGAGACGTGACCCACTGATTAAGAAACACTGCTCTACATCATGCAGACAACTGTTCACATCAGAGACAACGGTGTCGAACTTCAGAGCAAAGATTAACAACTTGCATGTAATATCTACAAAAACTGCAACTTTTTGGGAAAAATTTTAAATTCTAATAAACAAGCAGGATAGATAGATAGATAGATAGATAGATAGATAGATAGATAGATAGATAGATAGATAGATAGATAGATAGATAGATAGATAGATAGATAGATAGATAGATAGATAGATAGATAGATAGATAGATAGATAGATAGATAGATAGATAGATAGATAGATAGATAGATAGATACTTTATTAATCCCAAGGGGAAATTCAGATTATATATGTGAATGTATGTTAATAAGCCTTACATACATCTTGCTCTCAACATTATAGTACATTAGGAGAAGATTCTTGATCGTTAATATTAAAGTACCACATTCTATTCAAAAAGTGAATTTCAAAAGCATAAAAGTGACCAGAAATTGGCAAACCCAGAATAATTTGAAACAGACTCTTTCATAGATGGTAAACAAAACAGCAGACTAAACTGAACTGATACCATTTCCAATCTCAGTTATTTTATATACACTATATATACATTATACATACTATATCTAAATTCATTTCAGAAAACGGAAAAATTATTAGTATGGTCACAGGCCACAAACATTTTTAATTATAAGAGTATAGCATACTGTACCAGGAAAAAAATTGAAGCAATTTAAATTAAAAAAATATCATTCCAGGAGTGAAAGTAATTATTGTTAACATACTGTTTTAATGTTTAACCCAAATTTTTAAAATACTACACATTTGAATTGAATACATAACCAACACAAGACATTTTTAATATGTGACAGTCTACAGTCTCTTACAAGACAAAGAGTTACAAGTCAGTGTAAATGGTCAGGACATGCCTTGCTACTATGATTGACCCAATTTAACGTGAAATACACAGTGAAAACCCTGGTTTACAAATATAAACTGTATGAAAAGTTATGCAGAAAAAGAGCAAACCTTGGGTTTATCAAGTCCCTCCTTCTGAATAAAATATTGCTTTTTGAATTCATAATATGCGTTGTACTGGTGCCAAGACTGCAGGAAGTCAAATCTAAGGGGAAGGAGACAAATAAAAAGATTATCTTGCACATGAGTAAACTTTTACTAAAACTCATTTTAAAAGTTTTATAACATGGAACAGTAAGTCCCAATAATGTGTTCATTGTTGCAAGAATAAAAAATTGATTTTGATATCCTTTATTAATCCCTGAGAGGAAGGTATCTTTTTTGCATGACCTTTGGAGGTCAGAGCGCTGGGTCTGTCATTGTACAGTTTTATCACTAATGGTACAAAATCTGGACTATGGATTTAACCTATAAAATAATAAGTTTCCAATTTATGAGCTCTACAAAAGCCATGCTCCTTTTTAACATTTGCATACATTTCCATCCACAACCACATTAAAACATACTCAGTGATGCTGCAGGTTAGAACACATAAAAGTTTAAAGCAGTCATTTCCAACTCCGTTCCCCTGAGAGTCTGCAGGTTATTGTTCCAACCTGCATCATAATCAGTCAGTCATTTTTCCTCTAATTGATTGGATTGTTTAACAAACTGGTCTTCTCTGTCATCCCTTACTCTACATTTCGAAAACAACAGTATAGTGTGATTCACATTTAAACTGTGGTAAAAATGAATATTTCTGATAAATTCCTCAACTCTTCCTATTCATTCACCTTTTTTATGGAGTTTGCTCTATTAACAGTATCCTAATGATGTGTCAGACATGTGCTTACAGAACCTCTACACAGAATAATGGTAACAGTCCTCTGGAGAGAATGGGAGCACTGTCACTTAATTTCTATACTCTGCTACCCAAAGACTGGATGATACAAGGCAGAAAGAATTGTCACATGACTTTCTCTTCCTCTTTTTACCATGTGGCAGTCTGATGGACAAATCTGGGTTTTGGTGGATGCCAGAAGAATGCTACCTTCTGGAATGTTTAGTGCCTAGAGTAATGTTTTGTACAGGAGGAATAATGGTCTGAGGCTGTTTATCAAGGTTTGTGCTAGGCCCCTTGATTCCAGTGAATTTTAGACTATTGTACGCTTCCTTTTGTGGCAACATTTTGGGGAAGACCCCTTCTACTGCAGCATGACTGTGCCCCTGCAGACAAAGCCAGGTGCATAAAAAAACAATCTTTCATGTTCAGTATGAAGGAACTTGGGTAGCCTACACAGAGCCCTGATCGCAACCCTACTGAACATTTTTGGAATGAATTAGAATGGAGATTGCAAGCCAAGACGTCTCATACAACATCGTTATCAGGTGGAATGGGCACAGAGTTCCATAGACACACTCCAAAATCTTGTAGAAAGCTTTCCCAGAAGGGTGGAGGCAGTTATAGCCACAAAGGAGGAGTCAAATCCATATTATTACCCATGGTTTTGGAACAGGATGTAACAAGCAACAAGCCTGTGTGGTCAGGTGCCAACAAACTTTTGTCCAAATAGTGTATGATTTAAAAACAAAAAAACAGGAAAAAAAAATCAGGTTTGCGTGGAAAAACATATACAAGTTAGAACACCAAAATAAAATCTACTAAAACAAAATGTACACTCTCCTTTCAGGATCTTTTCAAAGCAACAAATCACATAACAACAGAACTACTACTTAAAGTGAAATGTATCTTTACTTTGGTTATTTAATTTTATATGCTAGCATCTATGAAAAATTTAGAAAGTCCTCAATTTAAATAGGCTTCATGGTACAATAGCTATGGTCATTTTAAATAATGTATGCATCCTTGACAAAGGTTTGCTTTAATAAAAATAAAAAATAAAAAAAAATAAAATAAAAAAAGAATCCCAAAACTGCCACAATAAATTACAAAAAAAAAACAAAAAATAAGTTACATTATCTCTAATGTAAATAAAAAATTAATTCTGCTGCTTCAACTCTTAATTACTATGATGTTGAAAATAATAGTCATTATTCTTACCGAGAGTCATTCTTTGCACGAACACTTGACTCAAACTTGGCACCATTTCTTGCAACATATTCTGCTAACTTGTCAATGACAGGCTGAATGTCTGGTGGTGGTGGAATAATGGCAGCAACAGAAGTCTGGGAACTAAGAGGTACAAAATGATAAATTATAAATATTAATCTGGTGCTAATATTACTTTAACTACACTAAAACTCTAACCCTATTAATTCAGAATAATGTACAAATTAAATTAGTATTTTTTCAGTAAAAGTTATATCATATATAAAAATTTATTTTAACAGAAGCAGCACACTTTTCGCAGTACAAACACCCACTGTAAATTAGGGCACAACACATAGAAACAAACCAAATGACAATTAATAAAACCACAGCTACTATCTATACAGTATTTTGACTGTGTGATTAATAAGTATAGTTGGGGAAAATACAAAGTGTATATTGTACATTACTTGTAATTGAAAACACAATTTTCCTAATTACATCTGCTTTCATACCTTGTAGTGGCAGCTGTTGTTTGTGTAGATGCCTGCCCAGGAGACATAGGTGGCGTTGCGCTGTGTACTGCAGAAGTAGCAGCTGAACCTGAAGCTGCAGGTAACATTCCTGCAGGCAGGGAGTTGTAATATGTGTTGACGTCTATTCCAGGTGGTGGAGGTGCAAGACAGTATGTCCCATCAGGCAACATGTAATATCCATAATAGACAGTTGCTACAGTTGCTGTAAAATTCAATATGTATGTATATTAGTAATATGCAAAAGAAAGAATTTCTGCAATATAACTATATAGTAAAATGTAGAACGAGAAACACAGCACACACACACATTAAGATTTTCACATTCATGCCATGAAGGTTTTTTTTACCTCAAATGATACTGTAGTTGGCACCTACTGCAGATCTAAATTACCCTATTAGAAGAGGGTAAGAGACTTAGTACTGAATCAGCCAATGACTGGGTCTAAACATATGATTGTTCATTTCCAGGGTCAACTTCTAGGCAATCAAAATACTTCACGTATAAAAGACAGATAGACAGAACTTCATTTGTCTCCCACACACACATAATGACCTGAACACACATCAGAAAAACAACTAACTGAAAAGAAAGAAAACTAACAACAGTGAAAACTTCTGACATTTGCAGTCACAGCGAGGCATTATGTAGACATATTGCCTTTTGGGATAAAGGAGCCCCAGTAACATTTATTGACACAATTCTGCTGAATAATTCAAAACCTGAAAACACTCAGTGTTTGCACTTCAAAGAGAGGATGTGCTGGATTGTTCATAATGGTGCTCAGTTTTTTGTTTCATTTTTTTTAATAACCTTTTCCTTCACTACTGTCTTCAGGAGGTCCAGAGATCATCCCATAACTGACCCTGCCCTTCTAATTAGTCTGTTGATTTAGTGGGCCTGTCTTGAAGTGATGCTATTGGCCCAACAAACCACAGTGTATAAAATCACACTAGCCATCATACAGATGTAGAAGATATGAAGGAAGTCAATACCCAAATAAAAGTCTGCTCTGCCCTTTCTTATATACTATAACTCCCCTGTGCTATGAGACCAGTCCAACCTGTCACTGGTGTGGACCGCCAAATACATGAAGGACTGCACCATCTCTACATCCACTCCGTGAATTTTGAGCAGACATAGAGGCTTTTTGCTGAACATAAAGTAAATAACCAGTTCCTTGGTTTTGCTAATGTTCAGTTGCAGACAATTATTTTTGCACCAAGAAACCAAGTTCTCTACTCAAGTCCACTCTTCTGTCTCATCACTTCATCAATACTCCTCATAAGTGTAGAATCAACTGAGAATCTCTGAAAGTGACATGACCTGATTAACAATGTTAACAACAAGACAGATGACCATTACATATATGATGCTAAATATTGTACATTACTGTATACAGCATGCTATTACACATTTCTATAATCCATGTGATATAGGACACAGAGTATTGCATTCTTAGTGCTGCATTAGGCCTCCTTTGACTTAAAGATGCAAACATAAATATACTATAAATTATGAAGAGCAAATAAAACCCTAAGCCTATAACTGAACCTGGATTGATACATATCTGCTACAGATCAGAAATTTTTTTATTTAACCAAACCTTATCCTAATCTGTACAAAACAATGTACATTAACACATTCTATGCACTTCTTAAAGAAAATAATTCATTCTAGTTTTTGATAAGAATTGAACCAAGAGGTTCATAAGCTCAGTCAATGCAATCAATATAGCCAGATTCTAAAATAATAACGCTCAAGATTAATCAAAGGGGTAATCACAAGAATAAAGATAGATAAACTCTTTAACATACAGAAATATGAACTAAAAGAGAAGAATAAGTCTCACACAGGATATCCAACACAGCTCAAGGAATTCCCAAATGATAACTGACTAAGATTTAGTCATAACAAACATAGTTCTGATATGGAAGTGATTCATGGTGTAGGAATCATCTTTTGAGATGCTATTAGTATACTTACTTAAGCAGTGCAAAATATGTTAGGAAAGACTGGATAGTGTACTATATTACTACATAAATATACAGTATATATTTACAAATGTAAACCTCCAATAGTCAAAACAAGATAAAAACCTTTCATCCTACTGTTCCATCTGATTACTATAGTAACTTATGTCTGCCTTTAACAATCCAATAATTCACATAAAAGGCTTGAATACAACACTGATTCTAAGTGACTCACTGAACAAAACTCACAAAAAGTGTACACCATGTAGTGATATGTATTCATAAATGAGCAACAAGACCTTTGCAACACAATAACACATTACGTTGTCTGCATTGATTTCTCCCGTCATTACATTCTAGCTTTGCAATTGCTTTTATGTGTGGGGGGAAAAAAGAAGAAAATCACTACAGATTATTAAAATAAAAACACAACTGCACAATAAAATACAATTAGGAAACTAAACAAACTGTTTAAAATGTCTGTTTATGTCTGGTAATTAACAAAATCATTTCTGAAACCCTCAGGGAATATGAACATGGTGAGCAATATATGCTTATTTGTATGTGTTTTCTGGAAATATTTACCAGAAAGTAAATCTAAGTTATAAAACAAATATTCAAGGAGGTGAAAAACACATCAGAAAAATATTTTCATTTTGTAATAAAAGCTACTAATTTACTAGCTGGATTATAAGGTGTTGCATTTATATATACTGTGTGTATGTATTCTATTGCTGAGTTTTTATATATATTTTTATAATATTTTATTTGTATGTATATATATATATATATATACATACACACACACATACATACATATACATACACACACACGTAAATATTTTTATATTAAAAAAATAGCATAATTTCCAAAAACATTCAAAGAATGAAAGTACTAGTATTCTGCTTTAAAGAAAAAAAACAAGTGAAACTAAGTAACGTGCATTTCAAACAGACACTTGTGTGAATTCTGTACCGACATACAGAAACTGTGTTCTGTCCCGATACTAATTCCTTTTCTTGCTGAAATATGAAGAGTGCTGTAGTACATAGGGGATTCTTGATTGAAAACTATTTTGTGCAAACAAGGACTAACAAACTACAGCATGTTGAGTTGAATTACCTATTCTAATCAAATCCTTCCTTATGTTCTTAAAATCATGTGTAATTATTTCAGATGATTATTGATTAGTTTCTGTATGAATGTTAATCTATGTGGATGACATCATGTGCAGTTTAGCATTATTTTCCCCAGATTTAGTTATGTCAGTCAGCCATTGTTACAGCACAATCACACCACACAAAACTGAACTAAGAGCAATTCACCCCAGAAGCACATCTCAAAACCGTTTTTTTTTTTAAATTTTACGTTAAGATGACTAATTCACATTACTAGTACCTAAGACTTTAACAGCTAAAATTAAGCCTAGGCCTGATGAACATTCCACTAGATTCTACTAAATAATGAAAAACATCTCTGAACTATTACAACTGAATAACACAGAGAAAAACATTCTTATTTATAGCACATGGAAAATTCTACCACTAAACTGATGGATATAAGGACTACTTATTGAATAAGTATGGGGCAGTTAAAAGAGAAAAGCAAAAAAGAGATGTTGCATAAAGAAAAAACAAACTTTTTGTTAGCCAACATGAATGCTCGAGTTACAACAAATACAAAAAATAAAATGTTTACAAAATATTGCATACTTACAGTCTAGGGAGTATTCATTTTCTTTAGAAGCCACTGTTAAAGGTTCCTCTAGCATCTTTGCAGCGGCCATGCTGTTTTCTTGTTTGGCTTTTCTTACTAATGCAGCCAAAGGATGATCGGGATCCATTACTTTCAAAGGCTACAAAAGCATAAAAATACTGTTGACCTGTGTATTTCTGGGGAATTTTAGATAATGTTCTTTAACATACTGTAACAATTTACATTCATGGAAGACTACATTAGAGATGGCAATTCAGGTTGCAATGGCATTTGATGAGAAGAGTTTCAACGTAGTGAGCATAGTGGAATTCAGATAGCAGGAGCAGACAGTCAATTCAAATGTTTAACATCTGCATACAAACAGATTTCAAACAACTAAACTTAAAATATTAAGATAAACTTTTACTAGCTGCAAACAGTTACTAACTTTATAAAAAAGAAGGTCATAATAGTTCTAGACTCCCTTGAAGCTTGACTTGCACAAAGTCTTTCTGCTTTGGAGCCTTCGCCATCACATTATAACATTACATTTTCTTTTTAAAATTTTATTTGGAGCCAAAACACTACAACAGAACACAACACAATCAGGTATTTAAGAATAGCATTTACTTTGAAAACATTCCAGAAAGAACTGAACACTCAATGCCCATCAGACAAGGATAGCAATGCAAACAGACAGCAAAAATAAACAGTAAAATAAAAAAAATGTTAAGAATAGGCCCTGCATGTTTACTTTTGGATTATGACAATTCATTCTTGCCCAGTTCTGAAATAGTTTTGAATAGATCTTCGTAAAGACAGTTTAATTTATTCCTATTTCAGATAATATAGAGCAACACTTTCCCACGAAGTTATACTATGATTCTGTTACAGATGACAACACAGTGTTATTGTTTATTAAAAGCATTTGGCAACCTTTTCAAAAGTGAGAAAGACAAAGTGAAACTAGATGCCAAAAAGCTTAAGTGTCTGCACATTACAAATAAACTCCTTCAGGCACATAAACACCAACTAGACAGCATGGCAACAATTCATAAAATGTTTGTGTATGCAGTATATTTGATTTACACAATTTGTCATTAAAGTAAAAAAAAAAAAAAGAATCAATTATGTATTAAATAAGTTCCCTCACTCTTCTGGGCAGCCCCAGGTGTATTTATTTCTCAAATATACAGGGAGTAACTCGAGTAAAATGTAATGAAAAAGTGTTTTAAGGAAAACTGGTGAACAAAACAAAACATGCAAATATGATAGTGATAGCCTTCTTAGCATCCACACCTGCCTTATATAAACTTTTCGACCAAAGATAAAGACATAATCTTCTTCTTCATAGACTTCTTATAGCAATGTTATGTCAGATGCAAGGGTAAGGTGACTGGCTGATGCATGAAGACAAAAAAAAGCTCATTTACCATACAGTTGTGTTGCACTTCAAAAGACTGGGGGCTTTCTAATGTGTTCTTCAACAGCTATCTACAGATTAGTTCCAGATATTAACAAGAAGCAAGATACAGATAACCCACAATCGCCCAGTAGTCAAACATCAATAGACTCTTTCTTTCTTTCTTCCACAATGCCAAACTGGACTGCAGATAAACAAAATCATGGCTATACCCAGGTCACTTTCACATAATGCTTGTAAAAAGGTGACTTGAGGCTGCCAGTCACCTGTATTTTCAATGCACTTTCCTTTATAGCAACCATTACGGCAGGAGTAGCTAGGCTACAAGAGGATTTAACTTAATTAATGTGTGAATGTTGTGTTTGTGAGGTGTTGGTTGGAGACAGACACATAAAGTATTTCTATCTGTTCACATAAAAAGCAACCAAGATTAAACATAAAATATCTGCATTTCAGAAGTTTAAATTTAAAATTATTTCCACAGAAAACACTAAAAAGAAATCAATTTTACCTTCATTAGTTCCTCTAGCCTGTCACACTTTTTAGAAGCAAACAGACTGGGGTGTAAATAGTCTCCATTTTCATTGTCGTCATCATCATCAGAGTCATCAGCCTCACATTCTAAAAACGAAACAGTTCAGAAATGTTACTCATAAAAACCTGGCTTACTTACTATAGCTTCCAATCTTGCCAAGTCTCTTTCTGATGGTCAAGTACTGAATAATGAACTTGGTGAGGGAGAGTGAGAACAACTGTAAGGGACTTGAAGGAAAATTGTACTTCTTGCCTTGGAAGACATTTTTGTATAAACAAATCACTGTTTAGACAAAACATCACAATATTGATATTTACAGAACTAGTGGTACCTCATCTGTCCCATCATCCGTCTATAGTCTGAGTACTTTTCAGGTAACATGGAACACATGGCATGATCCAGTCTCTTAACAGGGTACCATGCACCAAAATGTGATTATTTAATAGATATACACTCACATAAAGGAAGAACGTTAGTAGAATCTATTTATCTGAGGTCCAACCCAAATAAAGTATTAAGCACAGTATTATAACAGCTAATGGAAGTTATTTTTGTTCACAGGGCTAAGTTCACATTCTTTTAAACACTTCAAAACTGAATGTTTTTAAAACACTGCACATCTGACAACAGAAAAAATAGAAAAATCACCAAATTCCAGTGTTAATTTTACTCCCATATACACTATTAGAACCAACAACATGATCTGAGCAACTTAACTGTGGAAAAAAAAAAGAGATCACAAAAATTTGCCCCTCTGATTATTCTATTAGCTGTAACACACCTTTTTTTTTATTAAGAGCTGCAACCCTTTAAGCAAACCTGAATCAAGCAGTAAGACTTACTTGTCTTCTCCTCAGCTTTGGCTTCACCAGCAGTGATGTACTTTCCCTCCTTCATCGCCTTCAAAATGTGCTTGTAATAGGGATTTAAGTAATGATCAAAACGCAAAAAATCAAACTGAGAGTTACGGGCCTGTTTCGCTTTTAGCATTATTTCAAACTGAGCTCCTTGCTTGCAGACAAAACTGGCTGTGCGTTCAATGATTGCATGCATTTTCGTTGTAGCAGGCTGTGAGAAAGGGAAAAAGAAAAACAAGCACTTGGTGAGTCAATGTCATGATTAGGACGTCTATAAAGCAGAAATCTCCAGCATATAAAACAACACATAATATTGCATTTTACAGTACCAACAAAATCACCATTTTCAAGGGGGGGTCCATAATAAACAAAACAACCTATGGTAACTAATACACAAAATCACCCATTAGTATGCTTAAAAGCAACTTTAAAAAGACAGGTAAAGTAATTGTATAAATAACCACACTAGAAAAATATGTTTCAGACCAGCAGTTTGGTCTTTGTCTTTGAGAAGATATGAAAAAACTGGGTTTCGATAACAGACTCGGGAGAAAACAAAAGAAATGAAAAGAAAAAGGATAATCACAGAACAATTGCATTTTTTAATAACCCAATTCAGTACGAAAAATACTATTGCGCTAGAAGTAGTAATAGAATTAAAGGGTCTAATTGCTGCCTGATTTTTTTTTTATAACTACAACAACAAAACAAATGACAAAGCTGCATTCCTTTTAAAAGCCTACAATAAAATTGATTGAGCACAGCTTTTCTATCATTTATAAAATAAAAGCAGCCTTGTCTACACAGTTAATAAGGGTATGAAAACAAAAAAAAAATGGCCCTGAACATTTTTTTTTCATCAAATGTGTGAATAAAAATGTAAAATGGAAACAAAGTAGTCTATTACGACACTCTTCATCTATTTAGTACTCAAGTAAAATGTTTATTCATGAACAAAGACCATTAAAGCAAAAAGCTAAAAATGCAGGGCAGTAGTTATTGCTCTTGTTTATTCACGCTGAAGCGCAACAAAATATTTACCAGTTCCACATCGGGAGGAACGCACAACCCTGCTGGAGCAATGAAAGGTTCCTCACTGTCTTCCTGATCTGCCACTAAACAGAACAAAAACAGATACATAATTAAAATAATATTTGCAGTATTTGTAATAAAATATCATAGCAAGCATATAACCGAAAATGAGAAATAAAAAAAATCTTAGAGAGTGGGTTTTACAATTTTAACTAAGTTGCAGCATTTACTCAAATAACAAAAAATATTTGTTTATTCTTCATTATCTTATTATACAACAAAATACTTCTTTTTTTTTTTTTTTTTTTAAAGTACACTAATGAGAAAAAAAGAGAAATTTATTTATAGTTTAAACAAATTACTTTAACCATTGTTAACTGTGATCTTCACTAAAGTCCTAATCTCTCTATTCTAATAAAAAAAAATCCTCGGACAAGACGAGACTTTTTAGCCTGCAACGAGACATGACTTTTTCAGAGAGATACTTTCACGTCCCACGAGATGATACTTTGTGCTAAGAGATTTAACCAGGCCCGGGGCCAGAAATAAAATACGAAGAGTAGATGACAAAGTATAATGTCGTAAAGAATTCAAAAACGTACAGAGCAGGTTAGAGATAATGAAAGTACTGTACTTAAATTCAAAAGGGGGTGGGGGTGGGAGGGTTTGGTGAGCAAAGCGAGCAGGAAGTGAAGCCCCCTATTAATTAATAAAAAGATTTATCAAATACCACACACACAATATTCACATTCTAACATATACTGCTCCAGTATTCACTTTATATTGGAAAAAGCATGTGAACCTGTAGGAAAATCAAGTCTTTCAAAGGGCCAATTTGAATCTGATGCTCTAATCAACAAAATTCAAGTGGAAGTCAGGGGGAAGCTTTCGAACAAAAACAGGAAAAAAAATAAACAAAATAACAACAAATAAGTTGTCACCATATAGACAGGCTCGTCATGACCTCAAGTACACTTACAGGATTCATTTGAGTCAATTACTCCAATTAAAAACATCAAATATATTATTTTCCATAAAAATATACTGGCCTCTGTAGCCATCCTTGCAGTTTATTTTACCTAGAATAATATTTCAGGAAATAAGTTATAAATATAAAAAACATATATCGCATAAAATAAACAAAAGTCTTCAAATACTTAAGAACATGCTCAATGGAATATCCTGGAACATGTTCATGTTAGGCAAACATGCAATACTAATGATTTGAACAAGTTCTGTTAATAAAAAAAAAAAAAGGAAGGTCCAGATTACCTTTAAATGCAACAGATATACGAAACCTCTGGTTCAAAGAATCCCAGTAATTAAATCTTAATATGGGTTGAGTATCCCTAATCCGAAATTCCAACATCTAAAACTTTTAAAGCAGCAACATGACAACACAAGTGGAAAATTCCAAATCAGGGCTATATCTTTTATAATGCTTTACATGAATGGACTAAAGTGTATGCAAAAAAGTGGAAGTGAGTAACATACGCGCAGATTGAAAACAGACTTATTCTTTCAGGGTGGGATGGTGATGGAGGGGAGCCCCTCATGAAGCTTAGAGTACCATGAAGTAACTAAAAGCAACAAGTGCCATCAGGAAACGACACACGATTTGACGATGCAAGGGATGAGAGTGAGGAGTTACCCTGTGAAGCACTGAGCACCACTAAGCAATAAACTACAGTTGACAAGCTTTGTCTGCAGTCAAGCAACACAGTAACACCTGTATTCGAAAACACATGCAAGCATTTTAAATGGTAAACATAGCTGAATTAACTTTAAAAAAAAAAAAAAGTGAAAATAACCAAAACATTTTCTGAAAGACATGTCAGTCTTGATAGTCCAATGATATGGACTACAACCACTGGCGCTTATATTTTTTTTTCAGTGCCATTCTGGGCCCTATGTCTTTTCTGTGCCTTCTTTTTCTGTCTGGTGACCCAACACACTAACAATATTTTCAACACACTAATCTGTCAACACTGTCATAATGCATCGCTTGTAATTCCAGATTATCAGTGAGACATAAGCATTTAATCTAAACAGAATTTAGATGCCAAACACACTGTTTAAAGCAGCAGCCTTTTTACAAGGTATTATTTGCAGGTTATATCACTTAAGAGAATTAAAATATCAGGTTGGTACCAAAACATAACTTGCTAATAAACATTTCCAAACAAAATATATATAAAAAAATAATAGAAAAAGAAAATTAAGTTACCAGTCTCTTTTGACGTCTCTTCCTCCTCCGTAGGCTGTGAGGGATCATAATAATCAGCACTGTACTGAAACCCGACTGCATTATAAGAACCCTCATCAGCCAACGCTTCACTTAGACGTTTATATTCTTCCTCTTGAAAGTAAAAAGGAACAAAACAATTAGAGAAGATCCACTTTAAATAGTTAACACCAAAATCATTTGACGACTTACAAATTTTTATAATAAATATATAAATATAATCTTTGAATTTTTGCTTAATTTCTTTACTTTAACAGTTAAACAATAAAGATATTAAGGCAAGTACTCCAAAACTGAGCCAAAAATACTCTATTAGGGTAAAGTACAACCACTAAACCGTACAACACTGTAGATCTGTCGAACTAGTAATTAAAAACACACTGTGAGAACTAAGCAGTCTATAAGCAGTATTCAAACAAGAGAGAAAAGTCACCAGTCTTCGATATCATTTAAAATGAAGGGGAAACAGTTGGTAATAAATTATCTTACTTATGAATCTGAGCCAATCAGCACTGTTTGGTTCACTATTGTTTTATAGTGCTGAGAGAGCCATTTTCCAAACATCTAAATATTCCCTCAGACCAAATAAATGGTTTTGTTGCTTAGTGTATACAACTTTTTTCTTAATCAAGTAAAGGTTTTTAACAAACCTTAACGTCCACTCCACAAGTTGATTTCCGATTCCAGGCGCAGCTTATTTTTCAGTTTGAAAGGCAAATGCAGAATGCAGCCATGCCCCATTTTTTGCATCCCATTAGTTCAAATACATAAATAAAATAATGCCTGATCTATTCATAAATAACTATTTTAACCCACACAAGTTCACTTTCCTAAGGCATTAATTAATTAAAGGGCTATGCTTCACTGAATAATGTAAGACAAGCAGTATTTCATTTATATAACATGCAAATATTAAAAACTGACTAACCTTACATACGTATATATTTTTTTTTTGAGCAAAAATAAAATTAAACAAGTCTGGTGATATATTTCTGCTTTATCAGTTCACTATATATATGCAAGCATTTTTCCAGTATAAAATTAATTTAGGCAAAACAAAATAATAATGTGGCCTTTGCACAATGCAATAAACTACTGAACAAGCGAAATGTAAAATATCTGCCCTCTGGGGAATTTTTAAGACTGCATCTCTGAACACACGAATCTAAATATATGCATAAAGCAGTCAAATTATTAAACATTTTGAAAGACAAGATGTTAAATTTATCTCTAAGTCAAGATGTTGGGGAAGTTAATAAAATACTGCTTTTTTATTATCCAAAAAAAAAGTAAATATGTCTGACTTTAACAACTGAAAAAAGAAAAAAAAAAAAAGTTTTCCTTCAATACTTTATATACTATGACACCTATGGACTGATACTTGATTTTGATTTACAGAAACAAATGACATGTTCTGTAAATTAACACAAATAAAGAAAAGCTAAATAAAAGTGACAAACACAGTTCATTCTTTTACAAGACGCACATGAAACCCGCTCCAGTGTAATTGCTTACCAGTCTCTTTGCCTAACTGTATACTTTGTATGTATTTATGCATTTATATTTTTTAAACCTCCCAAGTGACTGACTAAAGAAGTATCAAGCTCAGTTGTTGTTAACAGATGTAAACAGAATGATGTGGCTCGGCTCCATTTGGTCTCTAAAGCCCCACAAAGGGCTGTATTTAAAGTAAAAAAAAAAAATAAAAAAATATTCCGACGTTGACTGACTTTGCAAGGACTCCTTTTCCATTTCCAAAGGCTACTGTTAAACAGATCACAAACAAGTGAGTATATCAGCAAATGATGGGACAAAAATATTGAGACAGTTTATATTATTATGCATATAATTTGCAGTCTGAAAGTAAAGTTGCCTCAATGCGTAGTACCTTGCCTTGCTTCTTCTTCAAGCAAGTCCGTATGCAAGGCTAAATACCTCTCCTCATCACAGAGCGCTTCGATTCTAGCCTCTTCCTCCGACAGCTTGTAGTCTCGATTCCAGGAATCAGCATCATATTCTGACAGGTCATGCAAATGACCACGTCCATCATACCTGGTGGACGAGCGTGAGGATTAACTAAAGGAAGCAGACTGCTTTCATACACGACATACTTACCATAAAGTGCATCCATAAAACAATTGGAGAATAAGAATCTAACATTAAATAGTAACTTTACAGACATTCAGAATTTGTAAACTGGGTAGTAAATACAATGCATCGCAGTACATTTCAAGAAAACACCTTTCTGAAGATGATTTTACAATACTTAGATGAGGTTTACAAATTGTGTTTAAACTCACCACTCACTCAAAAAAAAATAAAAAACAAAGCTTGGATCTATAACAACTTACAAAGTCCTACATTAAACAAAGTACTCATTTCTTACCCTACGTGGATTTTTTAAACAGAGGAAATATAAATCATTCCTTCACAAATTAAAAAATGTACATCCACAGTTTCCACACAAACCCGAGCACATAAATACCTATCCGAAAGAACCATATGGGCGAATTTTTCCTGTGTTCTCTCTGCTATTCCACCTCAGTCCAGGGCTCTTCACCATAAGAAATGTGCAGGAACTGATGAGGCAAATCGGGGTTAAGGCTCGACCCCTAGCCATTTTGCTGGGGAAATAAGTCTGGATTATGTAATAGAGAGACACACACATACACATTGGAAACAGTTACAGGGACATGCAGATTAAGGAGGTTCAGAGCTTTAAGGACAGTGGAGAAAAGGCAGTTTGCACCTTCTTAACCCTGCAATTTCATCTAACAACATCGACTGTAAAGGGGTCAAGTCTGACCCAACATTTTTAAACACTGTATTTATTTTAGATACTTTCACTGTTACCTCTGAGATACTTAAGGAAACACTTAACATAGTTATTTTTCTTTAATATGTATTTTTCTCATATTTATTTTAAAAGAAACACCTATACTCGATACCAAACTAGTAATTATGATAAATAGCTTGAATGATTTATAACATGAGCTATTTTTACTCCAAGTAACACGAATCCTTAATGATTTAGGGTTTTCAATCCACACAAATATATTTAACTGTGTTCTGGACAAAGAAAGTACTAACAGGGCATCATCTTTTACTATATTTAATATCTTCTAACATAGGAATAATGTCAGAGTAATCCAGCTTTATTTTTTAATATTCAAGGCTGAAAAGGCAAAAAAAAAATCACATACTGTAATCATAAAAATATTTTTCACTCTGAGGTTTTTGCCAAAAAACGGGTCAAATTATTTATTCTACAAACCTGGATAATGAACATTAGGAAATATTTAGGCAAACCTTTTTGTATATTAATTGGTTAAAAGAGGACAGTAGAACTATAAAGTAAAAAAAAAAAAAAAAATTGTCAAAAAATAACATATGCCTGGGGTCCGATTTGACCCCATTTCAGACAGAGAACAATTAACTAAAACAGAGGCCCTAAAGATGTTAAAATACCTAGGATGCCACTATTTTATGAAAGAGAAATTAAGGTAACAGTATGACAATGAATGATAAAGGTCAGATGTTAAAACCTGCTCCTTTTTAGGTTAGTTAGAACTTTAAAAGCTATACTATCAAATTGTCTTTGGTTAAAATACTGTTGCGCTTCCTCAACCACCAAAAGCTTTATGTTCATAACTAGGTGAGGCATCATATTGCTAAAAAATATATCAAATATATGCCAACAGGGGATTATTTAAATTGTGATTTCAGGACAATGAACCTCCTTAATTTACAGACTGAATTCAATTATGCTCTTGAATTTGCTCTGATCACACTTTAACAACAGATAGCTTGTTCACCCCCAGAAATAACATTTCTTACAAGAGATGAACGATTTCAAATGCACAAGAAATCCACATATAGGAGTACTTAAAACAGCCCTCCAAGTGTTCCTATTTGGGGGTAACTTGCGCTGGGGCTGTACAGCATTGCATTTGGGGAGATGGTTGGAAAGAAGCACAAAAATGCTTCAGTTTGGACACACACTATAATAAAGAACCATGTTGGCCATTCATCGGTTACACTGAAGAATGGAGCTGCTGATGTAGGAAGTGTGACAGAGCAAATGCACTTGATAAGATGCAGGGTCACTTTGTCATATTTGTAAAATGAGAAAACGGTTAAGCCTTGTAATGTATGTGAAGTCCAAGGGATAAAATACATATAACAAAAGACTGACCAGGACGGACACTCATACACAGATGCTTAAAATAATACAGCCATACAGAATTATGCATGGAAAATGTACATTGTTACAAGTAAATTGGTTAACACTGGGAAGAATTTAGCTCTCCCAGCAATATCCCAGTATGCATTTTTTTCTGAGTATACAAGGAACTACAGTATATAAACGTTTAGGAAAATCTGCTGGCTGTCTTGGCACGTATGCAGTCTATGAGCACTGCTGTCACAGGTCAGAACGGAACAATTCTTTTACAAAGACAGGACTCTGCATCTTCAAGTTAAATATATCGTCAATGTAATAAAACAGAGATAAAGCGCATCTCCTCTCTTCAGCTTTGTTATAACACAAGGCCAGACACATTATGTGTTTGTTGGCCTGCTAATGAGCTACTTTTTTCAATTTAAGGAAAAAAAAAAACAACATCCATTTGGTCCTTGTGGAAAACAATGAATGCGTTAGATAGTTTCCCTTTGTGAGTTTGTTAAACCGACCTATCAATCATGATGCTCTTGTCCCCCATCCATGGGATAAGGTGCCTGCCCTGCTCGTGGTACGTGGCCCTCTCGTCGTCCCGGAACAGCTTGCAGGCATAGCCGAACACCAGCAGCTCGGCGTATTTGCCCCCGCTGCCACCCTCCTCTGGGTTCGGGACAGCTTTGCTATCCTTCTTACTCACACCGCGGCGATACATCGTCTCCGGGGACAGCAGCAGCAGCAATAGGAAACGATTTGAGACGACTTTCTAAAATATGGAGATTTATTTTATCAAAGAAAAATGTGAACAACACAACGAGATAAACATTGACACCCGCCCGCTACGGGATCGTTGCCGTCATGGCGGGGTACGCAAGCAAACTTGAGTAGTGCTCACTATAGCAGCAGATTCGTTCGTTCTTATATCCTACGTTCATGAAGGATAGTCTTAAAAACTTTAGATTTCTGTTTAAAATAACTAATGATATTTTTAAAGTATTCGTTATATGTGCTATATAAAAAATTGACTTGAACATAAAATATAATTGTGCATGTCTGCGCCGAAAGTGCGTTTGTGAATCACACACTCTGTGAGCTTATTGAAATATGGGCGGTCTGGTCGGCCTGTTCAGACAGACGAAGAGCGAATAGAGGAGATTTGCAGTCTTAACGGGAACGAACTGAACGTTCACAGTTCTAGCAGACAAAAAAAGAAGTTTGTAGAAACTATACGTATCGTTTTGATGATGTTCGTTTTTAATAAAGGTTTCCTGTAGTATTTATTTTGTTCACTAATAATTTATTTTAAGCAACCTATGTTTAGATCTTTAGTTTTTGTGTTTACATTTATTTGACCAACGCCTTGATCCAAAACGACTTACAACATTTGATCTACAGTTAGCTACAGTTGTTTTTTTCACTTGGTGCACAGGCGGGTAAAGTGACTTGCTCGGGGTCACAAAGTATTAGTAGTTGGATCTGAACCCACAACTGCAGGGTTTGAACCCCAAAGCCTTAACCATGGTGCACTGTTCACGAACATATCATTGTAGACCTCATACATGAAATTAATTTATGATCTTTTTTTTGGAAAAGTGTTAATAAACACACGTAAGATTTTGATTTATGCAATTCCCCCAACCCAACATCCTATTCGAGTATCTGCAGAAATTAAAGCGTGTGAGTTGGGTGACCAGAATTTTTTGGGCCAATCCGGGGACATGGGGGTGATTTGTGGAGGAGCGTTGAATATACAGATCACGATTAGGGACTGTGCATGCGCGCCGAGTTCAAATTATCGTGGTGATGAGATACATTCAAAAAAGTGAACCAGCTGAAACCGGGGACGAAATCCTAAAACGGGGACATGTTTCTGAGTGGGGACAGTGGTCCGAAAAAGGGGACTGTCCCCGGAAAACGGGGACGGATGGTCACCCTAGTGTGAGACATGAATACAGTTCTTCAATTTTCCATATCTTTTTTGTTGCATCAATTATTTAGACACATGCATAATGTGCTCCTTATTATAATAATATTTACATAACATTTCATAAGATGAATGCAGCTTAATGCAATTTACACAAAAAATTTTAAAAATGCATTAAGAAATTTGTTTGTACAGTAGGCCTATATATAACTATTGCAAACCCAAGGAACTGTTCATTAACTTCTTGACCAAAAAGCCTCTCTGCCTGGTCAGTGTTCAGGCAGTGGATGTAGAGGTGGTGCATTCCTACAAGCACTCAGTGGTCCACATCAGTGACAGGTTGGACTGATTTTAGAATACAAATGAACTATGTAAGGAAGTTCAGAGCAGGGTCTTTCTTATTAAAAGACTGCACTCCTTTAATGCGGGTAGTGACATCCTTTACATGTTCTATAACTCGGTGATGGCAAGTGTGATTTTTTTTTTGTGTTAACATCACATCAAGAGAGGCTCACTGAATAAACAAACTAATTAAAAAGGCATGCTCAATTATAGGTTGCACTCTGGACCCCCTTGGACATAGTAGAGGAGGAGAAAAATTAAAGCAAAACTGAGTGCCATTATGGGCAATGCTGCACATCCTCTTTCTGATGCACTTAACACTGAGGACTTTCAGCCATCAAATTATTCAACAGAAGTGTATCAAGTACACAAATGGGGCTCATTTAATCCAACGGCAATACACCTGTATAGCACCTCACTGTTACTGTGACTACCAATTCAGAGGTTTTCTTTTGTTTTAGTCATTCTTGTGTGTTTTCAGACCATGGTGTGTGTATATAGATTTATTTTTTTTGACATTCTGGTGTGTGTTAAGACCATTATTGAGCTTCTGTAAAAAGCCAAATTTCTATCTATCTATCTATCTATCTATCTATCTATCTATCTATCTATCTATCTATGTAATTGATGATTATCTATCTATCTATCTATCTATCTATCTATCTATCTATCTATCTATCTATCTATCTATGTAATTGATGATTATCTATCTATTGTCACAAAAGTAATCACCAGACATCAAAAATGTTTGGGGCAGCCACTAGTATAATATGCCCTGGCTGCGAATGGGTAATTTTGCTGAGATATTCACAGGTTTGAGTCCAAAACAGAACTGATTTGATGGTGAAAATACAGCAGCTTTAAAGGCCAGTGCAGGAAGTGAAGTTATCGGCCCCCGGAACTGAAAGTGATGTCATCAGGACCAGAAGTGATGTCATCAATAGTGCCGGGTCCAAAAGTGACGTCGTCATCGGCACCGGTACGGGAACTGAAGTCATTAATGGCACCCGTACCGGAAGAGACATCATCAATGGCGCCAGCACCGGAAAGTGATGTCCTTGATGGTGCCAGGACCTAGTGGGTTTTCCCGTGGATTGTCTGCAGGGAACTGAGAGAGAAAGTCAGTGCAGCTTGCCACCCCCTGGTCTGGTATGGTGCTACTATTATCCAGGCCTTTTAGTTGCCTCCCAATCATACGTGTGTGACACTATCTATCTATTATATGCTGTCTTTCATTATCTATCTATCTATCTATCTATCTATCTATCTATCTATCTATCTATCTATCTATCTGATACCTGTTTTTTTATCACAATACTGTTAAATGTAATTAAAAACACAGCCAAAACATTACTAGTGTTTATAATGGCTATTACTGCTTGAAATGACTGATTTTTAATATATTATTCAAATATGGCTGCAAAGCCACATTTTCAGCAGCAGATCTTTCAGAGTCCTAACCGTAGTCTCTCTTAGCTTATCCTTAATTAGTCATGTATAAATGCTAATTGGTGATTAGAGAAACCTTTGTAATTGTATTAGCACCTTTTGAAACCTGTTATTCTGTTTTGGGTTGCAAGGAACTAGCATTTCTAATGTTCTGGGTTCAAAAATGCCCAAAATGAACCAGCTTTCTCAATAAACATGTCAGTCTGCTGTTGTTTTGCAAAATGAAGGTTACTCGATGCGACAGATTGTCAACAAACTGAAAGTTTCATACAAATGTCTATCACCAGCAGGAAAGAAAAAGAAGGGGAGGGTCCAGATACAGAACTGAATAACACAATATGGACATTAGAGTGTGTAGCTTGAGAAACAAGTGCCTTACAGGTCCTCAGTTGGCTTCCTCTTTAAATACACACCAAATACCAGTGTCATCTGCAACAGTGAAAAGGTGACTTCAGCAAGATGACCATTGTATGCTTTTCCAGGCATCTTCTGTCCAGTATCTTTTGCACATTTTAAGCTTTTCTTTTTATTTGACATTTTCAGATATGGCTTTCCTTTGAAACTCTGCCTCTAAAGCCAGCATCCCAGAGTCAAGATCATGAAAAACGTTTGACTAATATAGTTATATATATATATCTGTGTGTGTGTGTGTAAATATAAACAAAAAACAGATATTAGTAAGAATCTGCGGTGGGCTGGTGCCCTGCCCGGGGTTTGTTCACGGCTTTGCGTCCTGTGTTGGCTGGGATCGGCTCCAGCAGATTCCCGTGACCCTGTAGTTAGGATATAACAAGTTGGATAATGGATGGATGGATGGATTAGTAAGAATCTACTGAAATAATAACATGACAACACTGCAACCATAAGGGGGTGCCACCGAGCACCAAACTGCAGATAGAATGTCACCCAACACAACTCCATGTTCTTGTAAAAGGTTTTTATTTGTTATTAACACATTCCAAATAACCAACAGCCAAAACTGACACAAGAATGTCACAATCAGTCAATTTCTTCTCTTTCTGCCTCCTGACTATGAAGTGAGGCTGTGGGCTACTTTTAAACTGGACCTGGGACTTTTTCCAGCATTAAGAAATAGGTCTTTTGAAGCATTTCTGGGCCATGTGGAAAGCAGGGCAGTCCTCACCCGGCAGTGCCCACTGGTGGCACCCAAAGACCCCAACAGGGCTGCATTTCCAGACTCCAATTTCTACACCACCCTGCAGATTCACTGAATTTATGGTTTCAAAAAGTTAATACTGACACTGTGTGACCCTGAGTATGTCCCTTCACTTGCATGTGCTCCATAAATAATAGATAACCAATTATATTTCCAATGTTGTAAGTCACCTTGCAAATAGGCATCAGTTTAGTACTAAATTTGTCACCAGATGTATCAATGTGGGATTTCATTTTGTTATCCACTTTAATAAAAGAACAAGTGTCTGTGTGTGTCCATCTGGTTTCTATGTCTGTTATATGTTATTTGGTATGGATTTTAATAATAATAATAATAATAATAATAACAACAAATTTTGTTTAAATAGCACTTTCCTCATGTTCAAGGAGCTTAAAAGGAGTACAAATGTTTGTGACGTACCATCTGCTGGAACAAAAAATGCAATGCATTTAAATACTACATGCAATACAAAATACATTCCAATAGGTAATGCACTGCAATCATTAATACTAAATATACTGAGGTCTACGTTGATTATTAAGATTTCATCCCACCTTAAGACAGGTAGCACAGCTATTTTTAATTAGCTTTTCTTTGTCATTATGGAGTACTGAGTGTTGCTTGATGTGGGGAAAAAAAATGTAAATGTTTTTAGCATAAGGCTGTAAAGTAACAAAATATGTAAAACATGAAGGGGTCTGAATACGGCAAATTTAGAGAAAGAGACAGTGGTACAAATCTGAGAGGTGTCTCTGACCTGAATGGTAAGCACCCCAAGTTGACTGCTATTGAATACACTGAATGCACTGCGGTGCCAGATGCTTTCTATCTATTATATTTTCACTTCCGCTATTATTTAAAGATGTAAGATGCAACAAGGTATCCCAGTTTATGCAGGTGATTTGAAAAAAGTAAAAATAACAGACACCACTTTTATCATTCTTTCTCAGTGCTTATTGTGTTTTTTGGAATGAACAAACTACACTTGCACGTAGTTTTTTAAGATGCATATCATATTCATTTTTTTTGATTTATGGAAAAATGCTGGGCTGGCGCCCTGCCTGGGCATTTGTTCCTGCCTTGCGCTCTATGTTGGCTGGGATTGGCTCCAGCAGACCCCCGTGACCCTGTAGTTAATTTTCCGCAGAAGTGTGCTAATGTACAGTGACCACTATTCATTCGTATACTGTAGAGGCAGGTATGACGATCATGTAACAGGCAAAGCCCAAGGAGCTGTGGTAATGCATCCCCGCCAGGACAGTGGATGGTTCTTCTATACTTGCGTGGATTTTTCACCACCATTGATGCTAGTTGGATTGTAAACTGACCTGCTGGTGTTTTTGGGTACGCAGCTGTGGACACCGGTCCTTAGTTTGTCTGATGTGTACAGTATTGTTTATATAGATACACATGTGTCTATACAGAATTAATTTTAACGGTGTAATGGCTTTTTTGTATGTAGCTATTTTATATTTGTGAGTAGAACGGCAGCACAGTGCTTAGTGCTCATGTCTCGGAGTCCAGATTCTTGGGCCTGGCTATTATCTGTTTAAATTTGCACCTTCTCCTTTAATGTCTGCATGCAGTTTTTGTTGTGATTTTTTTTTGGTTCTTCCATCCCAGGTTTAGCATCTCTAAGATGTCCTTGTGCGAGTAATTCTGGATGTGTGATTGTGCCCCCAGTGATGGACTAGCACTTTGTTCAAGATTGGTTCCACCTTCTAGTTTCTGCTGCCGAGCAGGTCTGAGAATGTTATGTTTTTGTGATTTTATGAATTACATGTAAAATTCTGGGGGTGGTGTAGCGGCGCAGGCTTAGCGCTGCTGCCTCACAGTAAGGAGACCAAGTTTGGTGTCCCGGATGTTCCTTGTGTGAAATTTGCTTGATCTCCCCATGTCTGTGTGGGTTTCCCCTGGGTGCTCTAAAGTAAAGTGGAGTCATTAAATCAGTGTGTGTGTGTGTGTGTCTGACCAGGGGTTGTTCCTGCCTTGCACCCTGTGCTTCCTGGGATAGGCTTCAGCAATACGTGATCCTGATGTAGATTAGGCGGGTCAAAACATTACAACAACTCCTTGGAGTGATGTTCCCCATGAAAGATGCTATATAACTAAAACATAAGTTCATATGTTCAGCTCCCACCATTGACTCGTTGTGTGAGGCCAACTGAGTGAATTTGGCTACCAGTGCTCCTACCATATCTGGCCCCCATAACCCTGACGCAGATTAAGCTAGTTTTAAAACATTAGGTAAATGCATACTTGTACATCTGTGCAAGCTTTCTGTGCCTGTCATTTGAGAACACAGTGAACGAAATTACCTTGAAGTCAATCTTTTCTCCTACTGCTTCTGGGATAGTCTTCGATTCTCCTTATCACGGCATGAGATTCGTTAACCATGGAAAGGGTTACATTTTCAAAATGACTGCAGTAGTGTGTCCTGCGTTTAGCAGATTGCACTTGAGCTGTCTTATCAGAAAGTCAGCAACGAAAACTGTGCAAAATAACAGCAACCATGTTATCTTTGTCAATGACTGTTAGACAAGCTTTCAAAAGCACTCTGATAACTGCATGTGTAAGCTTCAATTTCTTGGCAGCTGAGTTACTCCTCAATTGTATATCCAGCATGGAGCTTTGTTTTCATTAACAAGACATCTTTATAAAGGGAACTGCAATCTCTTGCAGAAGGTGCAGTTTGTTTTCATACGACAATATCCATTTAAGTGTTCCAATTCCATGAAAGAAAGTCAGGATCATTTAAAGTGAACCACAAGTGTGGAAGGCAAGCCATTTCAGCAGCCAAGTGCAGTAAATTGGTGGCTTAGTATTATTTACTGGTGATTTGAAACTTCGCTCCAGGCTTAAACCAACAAAGACTTGTAGGGCTTAACATAATGGCACCTGCCATAAATCCTTAACTTATTGTCCTCTAAATGTGACCTTGGTAGGGGGTTACGAGTCAATTTATTGATCAGCAGGAGGGTCTGCTATGAAATATAATTCCCAGAATGCTTAATCAAATTCTGGGTCTCAGGGAATGTTATTTTTGTGAAAAATAAAAATGTAGATGAGGCTGGTATGGACAAGAGACTCGCCAAAGTAACACCAGTTCCGTTTTAATTAATGGGCACTGGCCTGGGGCCCCCAGGAGCGTAGGGGCCCACAGTGTTTCTGATGCCTATGTATATTTCTGTTTTGCTATCAAAACAGGGAGCCCAGTGCACTACTCTGCCTGGGGGCCTACAATGCTGTTAAGATGACACCCTGTGACACATGGCAGAAGTCCTAATGCCAACCTCTAAAAAATGAAAGAGAAAGTCCTGTGTCCAAATGGGAGCTCCACCAAAGAGAGGCTGCTACCTACAATAGGTCACCAATTTGACAGCACAGCAGACTACTTCCCAAACCCTGAAGAAGTGTGAGGATACACATGGAAGGTAAAACTTGCCATCTTGTTTTAGGTATGGGGAGATGAAAGGAAGATGGTTCTGTGATGGGTGATGAGAATGGAATACATGGGGTGAGTGCAGCCTTTAGGCAGGGGGTCTAACTGTGAGGCCTCAGACTATAAACAGAACACAACATCATGTCACTTGAAGAAATTCTTAAATGCCTTTGCACTTGTGGGATGTATTGATTAGGGGGGTGAGACAGAGGAGAGGAAGAAACTTAGTTTCTTAGTGCAAAGAGAATTACATCCACCAAGGAACTGCTCATTGACTCTCACAACACCAAAGAGTCTTTATGTCTGGTCACTACTCTCGCCCTCAATGAAGGGAGGCGGACCCTTTTATTATCACCCGGATGTGCTCCAGGTGGGTTCCGGCAATCACCTGCCGACACGCCCCTGTGTGGCAGAAGTGCCGGCTGCATCCCCAGAAGCACTTCGGGGGTCCCTGCTCTTCTTCCCCCCAGCACTTCCTGGTGTGGCGGAAGTGCTGAGGTCCAGGGCTCCCAAGGCACAGGAACGCTCCCTGGCGGCGACCACGGGTCCCTACAGGGTGGAGCTTCAAAGCTCTGTGCCCGTGGCCCCCAAAGCAACCAGGATGGCGGCCCCCACGTGATCCAGGGCGTGTGTAGACCCTCCTCCGGTCCCTCAAGGTGTACCGGCCAGGTCGTTGCCCCGGCATCCCTGACACTAGCTATCTATCTATCATATAGTGCTTTTCATATCTATCTATCTATCTATCTATCTATCTATCTATCTATCTATCTATCTATCTATCTATCTATCTATCTATCTATCTATCTAATAGGAATGAGCTCCAGCTGTTCACTCTTTACTTATTGTTACACACACAGAGCCACACTGGCACACACCAGTCACACTCTAACTTTTAGGCATGGAGGTGAATTTGCGCTCCTCCACTTCATGCTGCTACTGCTCATCCAATGCACCAAGGAGCTCAAGTTGTTTCCTTCAGCTGCTCCTTGAACTTTCTGGCTGGTAAGACACTAATGGTGTGAGCAGGAGATAGAGCTGTGTCTGTGCCAGGAGCTAACTGGATTTGTTTTCAAGTTTAAAACAAGAAACAGATTGTTTGGAGGGGGAGAGAAATAAAATAACGAAAATAATGAGGAGGTGAAAGTAAAGATACAGAAATAGATTATGAGCTGTTTGCAGAAGAGTGCCAGATTCCTGCTTTGAAGTAATTATTTGACATCCACCCACCTGTTAATTCCATTTACAACAGGGAGATGTGTGGCATCAATCCATAAAATTCTTTTCATTTTGAAATGAAAACTTTTTTTTCATTTTTTTAATTCTAGCCCAGTGTTTAAAACAAGGCTGTAAGATTTATTGTGTTTGCACAGCGCAGTCATGGGGCTATTCATGCTGTTTTTTTAATAACTGTGTGGTCTTAAGCCATTTCTATTCTCTTTGGCTTCTCAGTGTCCTGGAGTGGCAATTGGTACTACTGCTACATTCACCAAGGCACCTAAATGGATTTGTTTAACTCGAAAAGGCGTATTGGTGTTACTGTTACACTGCCCATGTGTTTTGTCTTGGGAGGGTCCTGAGGTGACCCTGTTTTCCATTTCAGACTCTTTATTATGTTGACCTGACCAGAAGGCCCCAAATGTCATCTCTAGCCTTTCTATGCTTACTCTTACTGTCAGGGGTGTCTGCTGCTGTAGTTCAACACTTCTTCCTTTTGTTTAAGTTAACAACCATGGGCAATTTGAAAGAGCACCAAAACAGGTGGGAGAGCAAGTTACAATTTTCACAGGCTTGCAGGCTTAGACTACCAGGTAGCTTTCTGTCTTAGTATGTTGAATGGTCTCCTGTCTAACACGGCCCTTGGATGGAATGGTAGAAACTCGGCATGGCTGTCAGCATGAATGGGGTAGCAGAAACACAGCATGGCTACCCAAGCGTCGATTCATCCAGTCCCCGACACCCCTCATTATTCTGTCTAAGAGGTCAAAAAATGAAAATGACCACCAGATGTGCAAACCAAAATACAGGTCAAGAATTAAGGAGAATCTTTCGTCGGAGCCCAGAAAGTGCCATCATAATAAAAAGACTAGAAATTAAAACAAGGAATTGTTTTTTAATCAGAGGGTTACTAACAGTCAAGCTCAGATACCCCAGAATTAATGGGACTGCCCTTTATGCCCATCTTTTGTTTGAAATCAACAATGAGAAATACAGTATGGTGGCACTCTTTTGAAAAATGTTATCTGAAAAAATAAAATATGGTAATTAGGACAAGGTAAATTGCATTGATTAACTATTTTTTAACTTCTTTATTCCTTATCCAATTTTATTAATCGTGTGATGAGTCAAGTTGATCGACTGTTCATACTGTCTTCAAAAACCGTCAGATCTTTACCCCTAGAATTTCTTTCTCTCAACTTTACTAAAGCTTACACTAAATAATAGACCTCAGGAATCTATTACCTATTTAGAATCATAATTATTGATTCTTGAACGATATGTTTACTTTCCAGTTTTCTTTTGTAAAACTATTAAAGTGAGAAATATGATTGAAATAAAACAAAACCTTTTACTGTTCATCATTATTATTTTAATATGGTCATTACTATGTATGGCTCTGCTGTCATTATGGTAATAACCGTATTCTTGGGTCCTGGGATGGTATCAGCCATTTTGGATTAGGATCCTTCTTAGACAGGTAGCACAGCTAGTCCGTCTTTATAGACCCCAAAGGGCCGAGGAGTCATCTGTTTTCTTGTATACGCAGTTTGTGTTCAGAAACCTAGCACTGTTTCCAAAAAATGCAGTTCTGCAAAGAAGGGCGGCAGGAATTCTATGAAGAGTTTGAAGACACAAGCAATTGGGTACTGGGGGCGATTACTTTTGCACACAGGTGCTGGATTACTTTGTTCCTTATAAAATGACAAAGATAAATGATATGTTTTGCTCACATGCCCTTTTATCTAATGCTAGTTTGCTTCGAGGATCCAAAACAATTCGTGTGAAAAATCTGAAGAAGAAACCAAAGAAGGGGGCAAAATCAGTTTTCACAGCACAGCAAACAATTCATCCTTGGAAATTGTAATCCGTGGCCATATTGTGGCAGATTTATCCAGCATTTTTTTGATCCTGAGAAGCCTAACAGAAGAAATAATAATTTGCTACATAAAAACACCAACTTCAAATATTCGAGGTAGCCGGCGCCCCTGTGAGCGGAGGAGGCGCGGATCGCGGCTCATGAACGGCACTCATGACGGGATTAAGAGGCGCGTCTCTATTAATCAAAAGTTAATAAAACTCTGATCGGGGCCCGTCTTCACCCGGGAGTCCCTGCGCTTCGACAAGCTTATCACATAATCCTCACGTCCTCTCCGCTTTCGAGTGAGCCTCCAGCGTCGCTTCATTTATGGAGTAATTAGGAGCTCCACAGACCAAATCGGCTTGATGCCTCCGGGATTGAGAAAGAAGCAGCGGGGCGGCCGTCCTACTGGGGCTGACCGCACGGACGGAACGGCCACTCGAGCACTGTGAGGGGAATGAAGAGGCTGACGTCAACGGTTTATACACCTTTGATGCACAGTTTGTCAATTTTTCGAATCAAAACAAGAAAGAAAAAAAGTAATACACTGCACATTCAGATTTGGCTGGTACAGGCGCTCACATCTCACAGAAGACGTCGGTGTAAATCCTGGTCACCTCATTCCCTGGTGGGCTGCATGTTGGCCCCGTTCTTCTACAGGTCATCAAACACAAAGTCAAAAGGCAGCCGTTGAGTTTAATGTGCCCGGTGAAGGAGCGCTGCCCAGGGCCGTTTGTGATCGATTTGGTGCGTCACCTCAACCCCTTCCCACCACCATACACAGAAACTCACACACAATATGCTACTAAACACAGGTTTAACCACTTGTTTAATTAAAAATAAACGGAAATATAATTATAAAATACTACACTACTACTACTACTACTACTACTACTACTAATAATAATAATAATAATGTAGCGTCCCAGCCAGGTTAAATCATTTTATTTTGACTGACTGTTAGATCCGATTGAGGAAGGGCGGAATAAAGCACTGAAAACTGACAGCGGGGTTGTGGCGGTAAGGAGGGGGGTGGCAGTCGGGACCCGGACCCAGAATGGTAGGAGGAGTTGGAGAGGGTGCTTAAAAAGGGGGTGTGTTTGGGGTTACGGGGTCGGCGTTCTTTTGTCCTTATTGTTCAAGTAAAAACATTTTGGTAAGACTTAAATACGTCTGTCTGTTTTTTACTTATTCTCTTTTTCGAGCCTGACGCTACAATAATAATAATAATTATTATTATTATTATTATTATTAGTAGTAGTAGTAGTAGTAGTAGCCTAGTATATAACAGTAGAACTCTTTTGCATGTAAACCGGGTATTTACCTAAACATTCAAAACTTATATATAACAATAAAATAAAATAGAACCACTTTGCTTGTATTTAATAGATTCTAATGAGAAATCAAGCAAAATGACACCTTTTACTGTAGCCTTTTTAGTCAGCCAGTAAAAGGTATATTTTTTCTTGGCTTCTCACTGCATCCACAATGGCTAACAGGGTACAACACCCTACCATTAATAGACTCTACAAACTTTATAGAGAAAAAGAAAGTGCAACAAATAAATAATAATAGAAACACGTAGCTGGTAACTGGAAGGGCTTAACATTGCAAATGCATGTCTTTTTAAAATAGGACACTCCTTGACTTTCTTGGCAGCAAAATCATTGCTAACCTCATTGTATGCCATATTCCTAGACACGTCTATGTTGATGCTCATCATTGCAAGGCCGTTGAGACTGTCTTGTGACACTTTAGACCTCAAGTCATTTTTATTAGCTTCAGTTTTGAAGAGCTTCTCTCACTCTCGGCAAAACCCACAGTTATGGGAGTAGTGTCTGCCATTCTGAAGGTTGTCCGCATATTTGGATGTCATTTGAATTGGTTTCTTCTATAAAGATAACTCCAGTGCAGTCATGTTAGCTTTATGATAATGTGCATTTCTTGTGCCCGTGCTCTCCCATCAAGGTCTGACTTGTCAAATGTAGCGTCACCACCGGGGCCTTTTTGTGGGGAGGGACAACTGGTTCTGTGATTGTGGACTGGTGAATGTCCCCCTGGACTGTATGTACTGACTAAAAACCACTGCTGGCGTAGTGGCCACAGTGCCCATGCCTCCAAGACTTCCTCTCCTCAGGCACAATATCTCACCTTAGTACCCCCCGACCCGAGAAACAAGCCAATCGGGTGGCGAAGATGACAAGCGGTGGGTTCCTGGAATTACTCGTTCCCTGCAACCCGGTCGGTCGTCACTCACGCTCCGCTGCCGCACTTGAAGGGGTGGGGGCGGGGATGGGGACTGGGATCCTGGGAAGCTGCACGGCACTTAAAAAGATCTGGGGATGAGTTCTGAATCCTGATCCTGGCAGCGACTAACTGCCGAAGTCGAAGATGCTGTGTCTCAACAGTCAAGCGCACGATGCACTGCTAGCGAGGAAGTCGCATGTCGCACAAGATGCCTGGCACGCTTTCTGCACTAGTGTACGGATTGTGCTGTGCGTAGTGCAGACAGTGCCGGCGCTGCTCAGAGGCACTGCGTAAACATTTCTTTGTGATTCGGTCCGGTCCGTACAATATTTTCTAAGCTAAATAAAGACAGGAATCAAGGCAGAGAGCTGCAGTAATGTGGCTTACCTAGACAGCCTATGCGGAGAAACGGCATCTCGTTAGCAGGTCCTTCTTTAGAAGAATGGAGAAGAGCTTTGAAAGATGGAGTGTGATAAAAAGGAAGTAGACAGAATTGATAAGGTTTAATAATAATCAGAATATAGACGTTATCCTGAAGCGAGAGCTATTGAGAAGAGGGGATACATTTAAATGTGAATTTACCCTTGGGGTTAATAAAGTATCTATCTATCTATCTATCTATCTATCTATCTATCTATCTATCTATCTATCTATCTATCTATCTATCTATCTATGTGGTACCGGTGGAACAAGTTGGAGAATTAGATGCAGAGATAGCCAATAGAGTGCAGGGTGAATGGAGCACCTGGAAGAAGATATCGGTAGGTCTGTGTGATTGAAGAATTGAGGTGAAGATTAAAAGTAAGGTTTTTAAGACGGTGCTAACACCAGCAATGATGTGTGGAGCTGAGATGTGAGTAGTAAAGGGAGCACACCAGGAGAAGAAGTTAGAGGTGGCAGAAATGAGAAAGATGAGATGGATGCTTAGAGTTACAAAAATTGGACAGAATAAGAAATGAGACAAACAGGAGTACAACAAAAGTGGGGTAGACATCTAAAAAAGTACAGGAAAGTAGGTGGAAGTGGTATGGGCATGTGATGATTAGAGACAATGAATATGTGGGCAAAGGAATGATGGGAAGTCCAGGGAAGGAGAAAGTGAGGGAGGCCAAAGAGGAGGTGGGAGGATAAAGTAAAAGAAGATCTTAAGTGAAAGGGCTTGACTGGTGAGGAGCTGCAGGACCGAGCTGTTCAGAGAAAACGCCTACTGCTGGCCTCACCAACACCTCTTCCACCAGCAACCCAAGCTCTCCTGGGCACACATATAAGTGTGCATGTGTGTCGGTGGGTGGGTTTCTCAGTCAGAAACACTGGCTCAGTGACCATGGAACTTTGTGTGATGGGACATTTTGAATCACTGACCTCTTTTCTTTACATCCATAGAATGGTAGAGAAGCTACCTGACAATAACATACACCAGTGCTCCTGTATTGGAACTCCCACTGGCACACCTGCAGGGCTGAATAAGAGTGTTCCTGGGGTCCTTGGGTGCTGCCAGAGTAACCTGCTTTTGTCCTCTAGTGGTTGCTCCCAACCCAGAAGTGCTTCCTTGGTGTAACATTGATATACCAGAAGTACTTTGGGTCAAGCATGAAAAGCAGTCATTGTGAGTAATCCAGGGAATTGTTTGATGTATAAATAAGGTCTGCTTGAAGGTTAAAAAAAAATCCAGCACTTGCATTCAGAGCAAATGGGGTTGGGGGTGTCTGAGATGCTCCCCAGTGGTCACTCTATTTTCTGAGAAGGTCAGGTCCATGTTCTGTAGATTTCACTTCTGTACGTGTTAACATTTAAATCTCCAAAAGCAAGTTTAACGAGAATGAGCTGAATGCATCATCATTCAAGTTTAGGCTTCATCTGCTTGGCCACAGTTAATTAATGTGATACAGTGCCTTTGATAACGGATGTCCTTACATTTTTACTAATTATTGTTTTATTTCATGTATGTTAAACTAATTACATCTAACAAAAGTTAAGTTATGTTTTGTTATTTCATATAGTAGAAATAGTATTTGTCACTTGTACAGAATACTGTGAAAGATCCAAAAAATGTTAAGTTATGCTTTGTTATTTCATAGTTGTAATAGTATTGTCACTTGTTCAGAATACTGTGAAATTCTTACTGTAAGTGTGTGTCTGACCAACATGCAAAACCTCACCACTTCCACATGTGTCATCCTGCAAATTCTCTCATTACGTTATCAGTGCATTCATTATTTACAAAACTTGTGAATGATGGTATATAAAGTAAAATCTCTTTGATATACCCCTTTCACATTCCAGTGCTGTAAAACCCTAGATAGTGTGCAGTGCTAATAAGTACAATTGATGCCTCAGGAGGGAGGAAACTGAAGCCTGAGGTACAGTCCACTGAGCCTTGAGGACCCTTTTTGAGGACGCTGCACTGACTCTGATGAGCAGCTGTCACACCATCACTTGGCACTCCTCAAAATGAGTTGGGTCAGCACCCTACAGGCCAATGCACATTTAATTTTCATTTATAATGGTGGGCACACACTGAAAGATATCAAATGCACTTTCATTATCACTTAATGGAACTAGTGCCCTCCTTTATGGAACGACTTGGAGAAGTCTGTTACATATTCATCACTGTTGTAGCAGATTGGCAACCTCTACTGGACATATCCTGGGAGATATCCAATCCATATTTCTTATTCCTTTCTTGGAGTGGCACTGCCTTTGAAATACAATGGCAGAAAATCATTGAACTGGAGTTCCCTCCTAGGCACACCTTGGTAGATACTTACTACGTATTCATTACGATCGCATTGGTGATCACTTTGGGAGAAACCTGCAACATATTTATTATTATGACAGTCCCCTCCAATGTACATATGGTTAAAACTTGTTACAAGTATATTGGACTGGCACCAAAAACTAGTGCCCACTTTTGGGAATAATATGGCAAAAAAAAAACAAACATATTTTTATTTTGTATGACTAGTACACGGAAATACCTTGCATAAAGCCCTCACCATATTTTTTAGTTTATTGTTATTGGTTTGGTGAAAACTCCCAGAATGGATCACACATTTTACTCATTCTTGCCCATTCTAGTTTTAAGTTGAATAAACAGGTATGAACATGGATGAATTCTGACTTATTATTAGTTTCATCGTAAAGCTTTTTGTAAATGTTCTCAGTTAACCTGTTATTTCTTATAAATATAAGCACACTACTGTAGGCAGAAGAGTGACACACCATTTTTCATCAGAAACTTTGCCTTTTCCCTAAATGAAATTAGGCACAAAGACAATAAGAATGAAATTTAAAGCACGGCAATATTAAACTGTTATCATTGCCTGCAGTAAGATAGCTTATACTTTAAGATGCATTTCCAGCTAAGCGCGCTCCTCTGTTCTGTAAGCATAATGAGTCTTGTACACAGTCGCATCCGGAAAGTCATAACACTGTTATTATTATTTGGGTTTATTAATTTATCCACCCCTTCAGGGAAACCATTGCTATTAAATATTCAATTATCTGTTTCTGCATATAGAATTAAAATAATTTCCTCTTCTTTCACTTACGCCAAATGACTTTCTCGCTTTCAGATATGGCTGTATTAGATAATCCAAGTCGAAGCGGAAAGAGTGCGCATTTTGTTCTTTAGTTAATTAGCTTCAAGCAAACTAATGCATAAAATCACACCTCAGAAAGTGGACTGGTTTAGGAGAGAAGGTGGCTGGCGGACTTGTCTGTGTGCTTTCACTGGGAAGATCTGCTGAGCTGGGGGACGAGCACTGGGAGGGAAGAGCTGAGTCAGGGGATGTTTATAATGTGCTGCCTGGAAGGAGGTTTACTACACGGGAAAGCCAACTCGGCATACATTTTTTTTATTTGATATACTGTACTTTATTAATCCCTGAGGGGAATTTGTCTTTTCATGTGACCTTTGGAGGTCAGAGCAAAGTGTCAGTCATTGCCTGGAGCAAGTTTCAGATTAAGGGCCCAATGGAGTAGAATTCCTTTTGATAGTAATAAAATTTGAACCAACAACCCTCCAGATACCAGCACTGATCCTTAGCCTCAGAGCCACCACTGAACACCACTTTTCTGGAACTCTTGTCATTGATGAACTCCTGTGCTTGAATCAGCTATTACTCTTGACGTTTTGTCTATCTATTTATTCATCCATCGCCACATTACCTGTTAAAGACAGGTAACAGAAAAAAATTAAAAATACTTGAAATCTCTTGCCATAGTATCTTCGTGTTTTTGAACTTCTCTTGACAGATACTCCCTCTCTCGAGTGATTTCCAGTAAAGTCTGCTTCTCAGACTCTTCCATTTCGGGGTATGTTGCGTGCCTCCTATTCACTTTTGAAGGCGACTCTCAGCATGCCTCCTACACCTTTATGCTCCAGCTAGGAATCCCCTACCCTGGCTGGAGTTCAAATTCTTCCTTTATGTTAGTTGTTGGGCGGCACGGTAGCACAGTGGTAGCACTGCTGCCTCGCAGTTAGGAGACCCGGGTTCGCTTCCTGGGTTCTCCCTGTGTGGAGTTTGCATGTTCTCCCTGTGTCTACGTGGGTTTCCTCCAGGTACTCCAGTTTCCTCCCACAGTCCAAAGACATGCAGGTTAGGTGCATTGACGATGCTAAATTGTCCCTAGTGTGTGCGGTGGGCTGGCACCCTGCCCGGGGTTTGTTTCCTGCCTTGCACCCTGTGTTGGCTGGGATTGGCTCCAGCAGACCCCTGTGACCCTGTAGTTAGGATATAACGGGTTGGATAATGGATAGATGTTAGTCGTTGCCAGGAATGACAGCTCTTCAGCCAGGAAGAAATCTCAGGGCACCAACCGGGTTGGAGAAAGCAAATAAAAACTAAAAAAAGAAATGATGCTCTTCAGCGTGTGTGGGTCAGGTAAGTAAAGTGTTAGAGGGTTGCAGTCGCTGTTAGCAGAGCTCTGTCCGGCAGGTTGCTCGAGCCTGTAATGACGCCTTGTTCTGGGACACCATTATGGCGGCTGGACCAGAATGAATAAGGTCAATTGCCCTCACTGGGCAACTTCTCGTCACTGTGAGGAAATGACGAGATGACATCACTATCAGCAGCGCTGCATCTCATCTTCCAGGTTATTAAATATCTCGACTGAGCCTGTTCATTTTTTAATTATTTTATTTATGTTAATATTACCTGTGTTCATTATTTGTGTTCATCATTGCGTTTGATTTAGTCTCTAAGCCTTTGTTATGTGCCTTGCGTTTTGTAGGTGGTTCACCAAGAGGCAGGACCACCTACCCATCACCACCAGAGACCGGCCTCAGCCCTACTGCGGGTAAAGTGCTGGATTGCATATTACAAGACTTCAATTTCGAACCCTAAGCCATGACATAAATCACAAAATTGTGAGTGCAACATGATCCATAACCAATCACTTCAACCGCCAAAGTTTCCAGTTATAAAAACACATGTAAACTATTGTCCTATGGGTCTAACCTGGTTTGAAGTCCAACACCGAAAGGTGCTATATAAAGCAGGGATTGTTGATCTGAGCTGTGTGACCTAGTAGTAGGTATGGCACCAGACTGCACACCGCAAGGCGGCCAGATCATTTTCTTTTTTTTGAATCATTGTGTGACCCAGAGTAAATTCACATCTGACTGATGTCATCCGCTAGTGGTCAAGAAACTGAAATGTATTCATTTATCAATTTAATTGCATTTGATTTTACACAGTTCAATCAAAGTACATGTTTATGTTTCATATTACATTGATTTCAACACATTTCAACTACCTTAGGAGGTTAAGCTGTAAGGTTGCCAAGTGACTCTTAGCCTCTCCTCTCACCCACCTGATTATTAAAAATTCAAGCAGTGGCTCAGCTCTGGACGGCTGTCTCGATTCAAAGATGTATCATTTTCGGGAAGCGTCATGTGGGCCAGGAATGGAGGGAAAGGAGCAGATTGACTGCTGCTTTTACCAATCAATTAGTCATCGACAGGATAACAGGCCCCACTGTAGTGGTCGAGAGATGAAAACAAAGCAAACGCCTGAGTAGAAGTGCATCTCCTGGAAGGAGACAGAGCACCACGTGTTTAGTCATGCCTGATTAACAGCGGCAGGCTGCAATGGAGGATGTGATTGCAGTGGCAAACCTGATTATTGTTCGCATCTCATAGAGTGAGCTCAGTATTTTAATGGTGACTCTTTCACACAGATTAGTACAGTGTGCCTTCCTTTCAATGACTAATTAGCCCTCCACGGAATTCTAATACCACCTGCTGCCTTCAGACCAGCCATGTTGTTGCCTTGTCTCGTTCACTATGATTTTTCCAAGAACACATGTGCTTATTTATAGCCTCCAAACAAATAACCTGACAGCCGCAGTGGGTTCAGCCAGAGTGCTGTGCTAAGTATAATGGGAATTGCTTTGCCATGCACTTTTCTGATTACTCCACCGGGCCCTGCAAGGTTAGTATGGTTACGCTTCCCCAAGCTGAGGTGGTTAATGCCCCAGTGTCTATAATGCATCCATGACAAATGGAGACATTACAGGGAGCTGAGGCACACCATTGTGGAGCTGAGCATTGCCTCTGTTCATTATGAGCAGGATGGCATAATGACGGCAGGCCTGTTTTGCTCAGCCGTGTGAGACTGTGTGAGTCACTGAATGTACACACAATGGAAAAACATCAAACCTATGACAAGGCACTGTATGCAAGATCATTTGCACAAACTGCATCAATAAGTCACAAAATATTTTAAAAATAAATGTATTTCTAGTGGGCGGCACAGTGGCGCAGTGGGTAGCACTGCTGCCTTGCAGTTAGGAGACCGGGGTTTGCTTCCTGGGTCCTCCCTGCGTGGAGTTTGCATGTTCTCCCCGTGTCTGTGTGGGTTTCCTTCCTCAGTCCAAAGACATGCAGGTTAGGTGGATTGGTGATTCTAAATTGTCCCTGGTGTGTGTGTGTGCCCTGCGGTGGGCTGGCACCCTGCTTGGGGTTTGTTTTCTGCCTTGTGCCCTGGGATTGGCTCCAGCAGAACCCTGTGACCCTGTAGTTAGGATATAGCGGGTTGGATAATGGAAGGATGTATTTCTAGATTTTCTGGCTATGTTAGCACCTGAGGTCATTTTATGGCGATTTGCTTTACCTGATACTTTCATCAGAAGTTTTCTATTATCAGATGACTACTGTGTCTAGCATTGTGCAACAGGCTCTGAGACTGATGCCCGTACAATGAGAAATGGTTTCACTCTTCTCCAAAAATACTTACGTCTTTGCTCATATGGTGTGTGGACTTGATTGACATACACCAATGGTCTGATCAACTTATCAAAGCAATCAAGAAAAACTGTAATAAGAAAATCTTTGCAATATTTTGGCACCCTGTCCAGGCCTGGTAAGAACTGCCATGGAAAGCACCTGCCTACCCAGAACTGGAGAACTGAGTTACAAAATGGTTGGATGAATAAAAGTAAAGTCAACCCATATTATCAAGCTATTCAGCCCAAAATTGCTTATCAGTCTCTTTGTACTTACCAGACCCATTGTGGAATGGCATTACTTCCAAGCTTGATTTCTGTTCCTATTGGGAATGACTCTAGCACCCTATAACCCTGAATTTAAATAAATGGATTCAGGAAAAAAAATAACTGCAAGCCATTCCAGAAGCACTTTTAAAAGGGGCTCCAAGCACCCATTGTTCAGGTTCTAGGGTTCAAATCAAACTGACTTCACTAAATGCAAAACTGTTGGATGGGTGGTGAGAGATGTAGAAACTATGCAGATTACAAATGACCATGGCTGACCTAGAAGAAGATGTGACTTTGAACAGACATCCCTATCCTTAGGCTTTCAAACCACTTCTTTGATCTCCCTCCTCCAGTCTTGCTAATATATCCCAGAATCTTCAACTTTTTAAAGCCCGGTGAGGGTATTTGGATTTTGGATTTTGACAAGCAATATAACCTGGTGGCTGAGGCTTAGGAGTGTACAACATAAGGATCTCCATTCAGTCCTTTCTTTAGGACACTTAGAGAGTCATTTAACCAGCAAACCTTCTAAATGTTGTGGAGGCTGGCCCAAACACAGACAGGTGGACACGTTCATTTCACCCACAAACACATTTATTTACAATAAAGTCACAAGGTGCACCACAAAACCCTCAAAGTCCTGGCCACACAATGCCTTACTTCCTTCAGGCCACCTCCTTGCTTCCTTACATCCAGCTCAGTCCTCTCTGCTCCCGACTCTTGCCTCGAATGAAGGGAGGCGGCCCCTTTTATTATCACCCGGATGTGCTCCAGGTGGGTCCGGCAATCACCCACCGACATGCCCCTGTGTGGCGGAAGTGCCGGCTGCATCCCCGGAAGCATTCCGGGTGTCCCTGCTTTTCTTCCCCCCAGCACTTCCTGGTGTGGCAGAAGTGCTGAGGTCCAGGGCTCCAAAGGCATGGGGGCGCCCCCTGGCAGCGACCACGGGCCCCTACAAGGTGGAGCTTCAAAGCTCTGTACCCGTGGCCCCCAAAGGTACCAGGGCGGTCGCCCCCAGATGGTCTGGGGAAGGCACAAGCCCTCCTCCGGTCCTCCTGGGCATCCCGTCCGGGTTGCCACCCCAACCACCTCTGACAATGTATAAATATGGAAACAAAAATATTAAGAGTTGTCCATCAGTCCTACTTGTATCCTGCTCATCCCGTTCAGGAACACAGGTGAATTGGTGGCATGGGAAAAACCAAACCTGGCACATACCAGGGCACAGTAAGACAAAATGGTGGTAATTATAAAAAAACTTTAAAATTGTGTTTAGTAAAGAGAGGTACTACTCATATTCAGTTAATATTACAGTAATAATTATATTCTCTAAATAAATAAATTATATTTATTGCTTGTTCTTTTCTGGTCGATCACAGCAAAAGGTTTCAGCGTAGAGTGCCCTCTTTCAGTTAGATAAGTCACCAGAATGTGATTTACTAGTAGAGAGGTTCTGAATGAATAGATGAAGGGGCTGCTTTTGGCTTAGTGGGTGAGGCGCTGATCTATACACTTTAATACCCAACATTAACCCAGTGTGCAATCCTGTCATCTAAAATTTAATTAGTGTGTTTCATTTACTGTACCTATTCAGCTAATGCCTTTAGCCAAGGCAATTTACAATATTTATGATACAATTGGTTACATTTCTTTTGGTTTTTCAGTTGGAGCACAGGCAGGGCAAGTGACTTGCTCAGGGTCACACAGTGTCAGTAGTGGGATCTGAAGCCACAGACTCAGGGTTTCAACTTCAAAGCCGTAGCCACTAAACTATAAAAGCCAGCATTGGACTGGTATGTGCACCACAAGGCTGAAAGATCTATCTATCTATGTAATTGATCATGTGACAGCCACGCAGGTGCCCTGGGCTCGAGAATTCAGGACTAATGACTTTTTTCAGCTGCCTCTCAGTACAGATATACATTCATTTTGAGACTAAAAGAAGTCAACTCTATTTTCATCATTAACTGACTTCTTGCTGTTTACTGACAAATAATAAGAAAATGTACCAGCTATCAGAGTTCACCACAGAGGTTGACCCTCAGTCAGGCCCGCAAGGCAAACTGACACATATTACTCTGTGCATCAGATAATAAAGAAAACATTTAATACAGTGGAACAAAATTGTGACATTCCCCCAGGCTTAAAAATCGAAAAGCTCCTTATGTCCATAAGGTGAGGATGATGAAGGAGCTTATCATGTGCCAGTTACTTCCTGCCCTCTTCACCGGAAAGTCTGCCTACTTCATTGTGCTTCACCCATTACTAAATCATTTCCTTTGGCACATCTGCCATCATATAGTACCTTTCACCCAAGTAGTTTGTTATTTAGCCATGCACATCCTTGAAGTACTCTGAAGGACATTCTTAAACTTTTTAATTCCATGGCCTTGGCACACCCACTGTGCAGCAGAGTGGTGTCCTGCAGAGACATGGCAGCTGATTATCTTTCATTTGCTCATTGAATAAATTTTGGTCTGATAGTAAAGCTTTTTCTTTTAAGCATGGATGGAATGTATGAAATTGTTTAATTTATTTTAGTTAAATACATCTCACTATCTACAGCCAGATTCCACAACAGGTACATTACACTCTCTAGCAAGTCAGATTTAAGAGGTGACCATTTGGACTATACTGTACTAATTGGCTTAAATTTTGTATTTCAACTTATCTTAGGTCATTTTGTAATATACTCTGGCAAAGGTGCTCTATAAAATATATATCTTTTTTTATTATTCATTGTGGTAACAACAGTGTTAATACTGCAGACTCATATGGCTTTTGGAGGTTCTCCACCTGTTCATGGTGGTATTTCAGTTTTCTCCCAAAGTCATTGATGCATACATGGGTGTATACTGTGTTGAACTGGTTAACTTCCCAGGACTCCTCAAAACACTAAGCTCTAATAAACTAGTATAAATAAGACAAAGACTTTTGATTTATGTGTTAGTGCTGCTGCCTAACAGTTCTGAGTGGTGCTGACTTGTTTTCCCTGTGTCTCTGTGGATTAGCTGATGACAACATTGCTTTGAGTGTGTCTAATGATGAAATATCTTGACTTGGCTCCTTGTTCTATGCCCAGTGCTGGCACAGATGTCACCCTACACATCTGTTTTGTCGTGGTACTGCCCTAGGGTGAGCCTGTTCTCTTTTTTGTACTCTTTATTTCGCAGACCTGAATGAAATGCCCCAAATCCCTGCTATAGCCCTCATATGTTAAACTACCTTTCATATCTTTGACCTCAAGCAACAAAACAGAGTACCAGTACATGCAGGAGGGAAAGTTACACATTTATTCATTGTGTATTATGAATAGCCTCGCAGTAAGGAGACCAGGATTTGTGTCCCAGGTCCTTATTGCATGGAGTTTGCATGTCCTCCCCGTGTCTGCTCCGGTTTGCTTCCACTATCCTAAAACATGCAGATTAGGTGAAATGGCAATGTTAAATTGGCCCTAGTGTGTGTTGGGTGTGTGTATTTGCCCTGCGATAGACAAGAATCCTGTCCATGTTTGTTCCTGCCTTGCACTGTATAGTAGCTGGGATAGACTCCAGTACCCTACGTCCCTGGTCTGTTAGAATATGACATGATGTGTATTATAGGTAGTATGCACAAAATATAAGCATAGTTTACATATCAGTGTTGGCAAAATTATATTCATACAACCTGTTTAATAATACGTTCATCTTGCTTAGACAACCAGTTAGGTCTCTGTTTTAGTATGTTGATTGGCTTCTGGTCCAGTTTGGTCTTTGAATGGAATGGCATGAACAGGTTGTAGGAAATATGGACATAGAAAGAAATAATCTCCTCAGGTTGGAAAAAGGCAGAGACAGAGACAGGAGGAGAGAGATTTTCTTTGTTATCCTGTCTTTATGTTGATCCGGCTTCCTTGATGTTCTTCCTGAACCAATGAGATATCAGTATTCATGCTTTATTCCATTTCTTTTTAGGCATGATTCAGCTTAGGCAGATTCACACCCCATTCCAGACCATGCTTTCTTCCTGAGGAGGAAGGAGTTCCATAAACTCTACCTACCTCTTCCACTCCCGAATATGGTCTTTCATCTCAGCCCACCTGCATTCCCCCAGGCTAGCTGACCAGTCAGTTTCAAAGATTTTATCTATAATAGCTAAAGTGTAGTAAGTACAGCAAATGGTTTCTAAAACATTATTTTTTTTTCTAAGTATAATTTTTAAGAAAAAATTGTTATTCCTTCTTCATGACTCCTGCTAGTCGGGTAAACTAGATGACTTAAACACTAGAACAATGCTGCTTCAGAGGGTTTACCTTCACAGAACTGTAGGCAGCGTGCACACCCACCTCCTTCAAATAAACTGCCAAGTTAACTATTGCCTCCCTCTTAGGTTGAACAAATACAGCTCATCTGCCAGAGTACATCTTCTTTACACAGCTCATTGATACATGCAGCAACTTCCATCAATGCAGTCGTTACTCAGGGAGTTCCACAGGGTTCTGTCTTTGGGGCCACTTCTTTTTCTCATTTATATCTTCCCAATAGGTAATATCTTTCGGCACCATGGTATTAAGTTTCATTGTTACGCTTATGACACACAGCTTTATCTATCCACTAAATACACTTCTGTTTTCCCTCCTAATACTTTTATGGCATGTCTCCAATTTAATAGCAATAGAACTGAGGTGTTCCTCATTAGTTCTAAATCTACAATCACTAAGGTTAACCATTCTTCTATTTTAATTAACAATATTAACACAAACATCTCTACCCAGGTGAAGAGCCCGGGCATCATTCTTTACAGTACCCTCTCTTTTTCTTCCCATATAAGTAACGTTTCCCGGACTGCCTTCTTCTATCTCCGAAACATTTCTAGACTTCGTCCTGTTCTTATGCAACACAGTACTGAAGTATTGGTTGATGCCCGAGTCACCTCACGTATAGATTACTGTAATGATATTCTATCTGGCATCCCACAAAAATGCATCCATTGCTTACAACTTATTCATATTTCTGCTGCTAGGATAATAACCTGTTACAAATCCCCTGAATATATTACACCTATTCTCTCTCAACTTCACTGGATCCCTGTTTACTACTGTGTAAGAAAGACGCTGAGGAAAACAGGAGTGCAATTAATCAATGTTAGTTTATTAAAAAAATAATAAACAGGTGAGTAGCGAGTATGGTGCTTTCTGCTTGCAAGTCAGAAAGTCTCTAACTTCCCCATCTTCAGGCTGCTTATATCATTTTTTACCTCTCTTTGCCCTTTTCTAAAATATTTTTACACTTGCTTCAGTGCTTCAGTGTTTCCTCATTTTGCAAGCTTTTTTTTCTGTGTCATCACATTTTAATTTTTATTCCTAGACATAGAACAGTCTTTTGCTAACGGTTGCTTTTAGGAAATTACAAAACATCCATCCATCCATCCATTTTCCAACCCGTTGAATCCGAACACAGGGTCACGGGGGTCTGCTGGAGCCAATCCCAGCCAATACAGGGCGCAAGGCAGGAGCCAATCCCGTGCAGGGCAAAATTACAAAACATTCTTTTATTAACAGTTATTGTCACTTTGCTTTAAATATTCTTGCTTACACACACACTTATAGTAGTCGATTGCTTATATCACCATATCAATATTAGTACATTAGTAATACATATATTGTAGCATTATTAATTATAGCTTCCACACTAATACAAAATACTGCTCTTAACATTTAAAGCCCTCCACAACCTCGCTCTTCCCTACCTCACTGATCTCCTACTGACTTATACTCCCTCTCACTCACTCAGATCCTTATCTGCAGCTTTCCTTTCTGTGCCACATATCAAACTCTGTTCTATGGGAGCTGGAGCGTCCTCTTATAGTGCTCCTTAACTCTGGAATTCTCTTCCCTCTAATATCTGTCAACTCGACTCAATAACACATTTTAAAAGTGCCCTCAAAACGTGTCTCTTCAAACTGGCATACCACTTATGATTTTAACACTGTGTGAAATAAATAGCCTCGACACACAGAAGAAGGTTTGGGGCAGCCACCCGTGTACTTGAGCCCTGGCTGCAAAAGGCAAAATTAGTTGCACTGATGCGTACAGATTCGAGTCCACCATTGAACTGAGGAAACATAAGAAGTGGACAGTGTTTTAGGCAGGGAATTAGAAGTGACGTCATATGTTATTGTGGCCAGACCCAGACGTGACGTCTTTGTAGCCGGTCCCAGAAGTGACATCAGGGTGGCCGGACCCGGAATTGATGTCTGGGTGGCCGGAAACCGGAAGTGACATCTTCGTAGCCGTAATCGGGCAGAATTTCCCTTGTTTAGTCTGCCGAGATAATTAGAGAAAGGGTTAGCGCACCCCACAACTCCCTGGCCTGGCATTCATTTGGTCCTTTTAGTTGCATTTCATGCACACGTTTGTGACAACTGTTACTGCCTGTTACCTTTGATGTTTGCTACTACCTCTGTACCTTATTGCTATTTGATTTTATATCTTATTACTGTTGTTTCATTTCATTGTAAGGTGACCTTGAGTGTTAAGAAAGGCGTCTATTAAATAAAGTGTATTATTATTATTATTTAGTCCCTATTGACAGCATCCTGGACTCCAGTACTCATAGCTGCAACAGAGGCAGCCACTGATCCCTTGACAAATGAAGCCATCAGGCAGTGATCCTGCACAGCTTATCTTCATTACTTTCTTCTGATGTATTTCAGATCAGACAGGGCTTTCAAGGTCAAGAATTTACATTTAATTTACATTACTTGCCAAAGTGGAAGTAAAAGGAGTCTGTCAATCAAGTAAAGACCACAATATAACTCTGAACGTGGATACCTTTGGAGCAAAGCACATCAGGCCATTGAAACTCGGACCATGTGGAGTGGACAGTGAAGAAAGTTTGTTGTTCTCCTACTTGCTGGTCCATCCCTAGTCCTCAAGCAATTTCTTGCAGCACCTGCACCATAATACAAGCAAAAAACAAAGCAGTCCTAAACCATCTATAATAGCCTGAAAGATCCTTCCTTTGTGCCACCTTATTAGGAAACATTTTACAGCATATATAAAAATGAAAGAAAACATATTTTTCCTTGTTTACGAGATTTACATTAAAGACCAAAAATCAATCTCTCTCTTATAAAGGATTTAGGAGAAGGGATTAGGACATGACCCATAATGCAGCCACCAGAGGGCATTATAAGCAGCATCCCATGGTCATCAATCCATGTAGACATTTGCATTAAAACTGATGTCACATTACATGATTTCTAGTCGGAGGGGATGTCAGACTTGGCAACTGCAGTTGCTAATCTTGTTGCTTGATCATGCCAATTTATACGAATGAAATCATTTAAAATGTGAAATTTAGGAACTACATGATGATTTTCCAGGGCAGTTGTGCTCAGTCCTTTTTTCTGACAGCCAATATTGCGCTGCCTGATGGAGCAAGTGCTGTATGAAGGGTTTGCAGGTACAGCGGGTTCATCCACAATCTCTGCCTGTTGTTTTTCTTTTTTTTTCCAATCTGTTGTGGTATGTAAAACATGAAGCATTAGATAGACGAGCCTCTTTTCTGTTTGTCAGGTCCAAACACCCACGCTCCACAGTCCTTGTTACTGTATTATATGCATTGTACTTCTGGATGTGCATTCATTGGTTGTCAGCTCTCATGCACACATAGCCCACCCCTACAACTAAAGACAAAATCAACCCTGTTTGCCTGTTAAAAAGTTCATTCATGTCTAACAATTGATTAATAATAAGGTAAAACCTGCTGTTTCACAGAGTGAGCTTTAAAGAACCAGTAGTTGCTTTTGTTGCTGAAGATTAGACTGTCTCAAAATACCTCCTCAATCTGATGTATTGAGTATTTTCTCTAAACTTTCAGACCATTCCTAAAAGATCTTCCAGTTATTAAGAAACATACATCCATCTATCCATTATCCAACCCGCTATATCCTAACTACAGGGTCACGGGAGCCAATCCCAGCCAACACAGGCAGGAAACAAAGCCTGGGCAGGGAAACAGCCCACTGCAGGGCACACACCCACACACTAGAGACAATTTAGGAGCACCAATGCACCTAACCTGCATGTCTTGGGACTGTGGAAGGAAACCGGAGCACCCAGAGGAAACCCACGCAGACACAGGGAGGACCAGGGAAGTGAACATGGGTCTCCTAATTGCGAGACAGCAGCGCTACCACTGTGCCACCTTATTAAGAAACATTATGCTTTTATTTGCACACCAGGTCTCTATTCATCAGTTTACAACAATAACAACAACAACATTTATTTTTATAGCACATGTTTATACAAACAATGTAGTTCAAAGTGCTTTACATGATGAAGAATGAGAAAAAAAGACAAAATAAATAAGTAAAATTAGGGAACACTAATTAACATAGAATAAAAGTAAGGTCTGATGGCCAGGGAGGACAGAACAAAACAAAAAAAAACTCCAGACAGCTGGAGACAAAAATAAAATCTGCAGGGGTTCCAGACCACAAGATTATCCAGCCCCCTCTAGGTTCTCTACCTAACATCAGTGACGTCAATCATTCCTCATTGTATTCAGGGTTCTCATGGAAGAATTTGATGATGATGGTCACGTGGACTTCTGGCTTTTAATCCATCAATGTAAGGACTTCACGGTGCTTTGACTAGGTGGTGGCGCAGGTCGCCACCACAGAAAACCGGAAAAAGAACAGAAGAGAGAGTAGGGGTTAGTACGGATTTTGGAGCCACCATGAATAATAATGATAATTAATTGAATATACAGAGCATCAGGATTAAACTAAGATGAAGATATGAGAAAGCCATGTTAAAGTAATCAATCAATCAATCAACATTTATATATATAGCACATATTCATACAAAAAAATGTAGCTCAAAGTGCTTTACAAAATGAATAGAGAAATAGAAGACACAATAAAAGATAAACATAAGTCAACATTAATTAACATAGAATAAGAGTAAGGTCCGATGGCCAGGGTGGACAGAAAAAACAAAAAAAAACTCCAAAGCATGGAGAAAAAAATAAAATCTGTAGGGGTTCCAGACCAAGAGACCGCCCAGTCCCCGCTGGGCAAATGTTAAAGTAATGTGTTTTTAGCAGTTTTTTTAAAGTGCTCCACCGTATCAGCCTGGTGAATTCCTATTGGCAAGCTATTCCAGATTTTTGGTGTATAAAAGCAGAAGACCACCTCACCACTTCTTTTAGGTTTAGCTCTTGTAATTATAAGTAGACACTCATTTGAAGATCTAAGGTTACGATTTGGAATATAAGATGTCAGACACTCCAATATATAAGATGGAGCAGATTATTTAAGGCTTTGTAAACCATAAGCAGTATTTTAAAGTCAATTCTAAATGACACAGGTAACCAGTGTAGTGACATCAAAACTGGGATGATGTGCCCTAGGGTGAGTTTAGGGGTAAAACTGGGGTGAGTTTAGGGGATGTCGCCAACTATATTTTACATCTCCTCTACATAATGTTGGCAATTGGCCAGACACAAATAAATGTTAACATTTTCTTTATTTTTTTCCGTGAAGCTCCTCTTTAAAACCATTGATAAAGTAAACAAAAATGTAACTTGCCCCAACTTACAAATTTAACGTAAAGGCTTTAATTGCCAACAAAATAAATATTTCAAATCAGATGCACTGCCCCAAGTTTGGCCTTTGACTTTAAATCGACAAATTCTGACATTCTGTACCATGGAATTGCCAATGATTATTGTTTAAGCACCAGTAGATGTGTTAAAATTAATTTGCAATATCATTGAAAAATACACAGAAAAAGGGCAGGCCCTGAATGTTTTGATTTCCGTGAACGTGCTGTGACTCTTGCTTCCAAAATTATGCCATGATTCAATCTGATCGCTGTCCTCAGCATCTTTACTCAGGGTCACCTCTGGCATCATTATCATTTTTTTTTTTTTCATTCTTAACTGTTCAGTGAGATGATATTTAAATTTCGCTGTTATCACTTAAAAATTGGTTTACTCATGCCTGACATGAAAAACAAATGCTGTTATTGCAGCTATTAATAAAATCATTTTGCTGGGGATCGCTTAACTCACCTTGTATTTTGAATTATAATGAAGCTCCTGTTTATTAGGTGACAGGCTTGTGTGTTGTAGTCTGAGTCAGTAAAGAGTGCCATAGCAAAATGATTATCTTTTTGATAGCCATGTTTAATATAAGCACCTGAAGAATGACATGTCAGTTCCATGACAACCAGAAACACTGATTTCTTTTTTTAACTCAAAGCATATTACAAGAGTAATTCATACTTGACTATCCAGATTTCTGACTTTAATATCAGAAGAGACATTTCCTAGAATGGCATTTCTACTATATGCCTATCTGGTCAAGATTTTGTCAGTGAATTGTTTTTTTGCTATTTGTTGAATATTTGAAAAACTGGCCTGTGTTTCAGCCCATAATTCCTTACATGATTTTACAGTATACAATTTCTAGTAAAATAATCAGAACTTCAGTAATATTAATACTGTAGGCACAGTATATTCAAATTTAATTTAATACAGTGCTTTTTAGAAGTGAACTTTTCAGGTACAGTAGCTATTTCCTTATTTATACAGTTTCACTCTTGGCACCTAATGAGCACCATTTATAGTTACACTTGAGGCTGGAAGTGACCTTTGACTGTGTGACCATATAGTACCTGTTCCTAATGTACACCACCTCAAAACACCTTACCACTAAATGAGAATTATTTTCATGCAACATTAATGACACTCTCAGCATCACACAGGGACTCAGAGTTGTGGACTGATCCCAAAATATTTTCAGTTACAGCCCAAAACCTTGGGCACCAGGTCTCACTGATTTATTTTAAGCATTGCAAGCAGCTGACTGGCTGTAAACACATTATTGGGAGAAATACTGTCACCATGTTCTTCCCCTGTCTGTGTGGGTTTCCTCCGGGCGCTCCGGTTTCCTCCCACAGTCCAAAGACATGCTGGTTAGGTGGATTGGCGATTCTAAATTGGCCCTAGTGTGTGCTTGGTGTGTGGGTGTGTTTGTGTGCATCCTGCGGTGGGTTGGCACCCTGCCCGGGATTGGTTCCTGCCTTGTGCCCTGTGTTGGCTGGGATTGGCTCCAGCAGACCCCCGTGACCCTGTGTTCAGATTCAGCGGGTTGGAAAATGGATGGATGGATACTGTCACCAGAATGGTACATGGTGTATAGATGATGCTGTTCTGATCACTTACACAAATTGGGCAAGGTGTTGTGTTTATTCAAAAACACTCAGGAAGCAGGCCAGAATCCCACCAGCCTGCTCATAGGAGATGCGCCAAAAAGCAGCCTAGCTTCCATTTGAGTGGCTGGCTTCAGCCTACATTAGGCCAAAAAGCCCTTCACTCTCTAAGTTGAAAAATATATACTGCAAAGTCCCAAGACACACTCAAAATGCCCCACAAGGAAGAGGATTACTGTTAACCCTAGGTGTGTATAGAACAAGGCCACAAGAAATCTTTGTAAAGGAGGATTTATTGAATGAAAAGGAAAAAATACAACAAGAGGTTCAAAAGAGCAGGACAGGAGTTGCCAAATGCAAACCAACAAAGTGAAAAGCTCATTAACCATAAGAACATCCAAAATTTAGAGCAGAAAAGGTTGTAAAATGAAAATAAACACGAGAAGAAAACTTAAAAAGACCGTATTTGTATGAAAAATTATTAGATAAATAAATGTTGTTGTTGTTGTTAACATTTTGAACACGTGGTACAAGTTAAGCCGTAACTCACTGAGCCTGTAAAAACGCGACATACTGTATGAGAGAAATCGTATCAGTGTACAGCTACTATACAAGCCTTGCTGACAAGCTTTGATGACACATCTCAATTGCTTACTATAGAGTGCTGCCATCTAGTGGATAGCCATAGAATTTGTTTTGGTGGCAACACCATGGGAATATAGTGCTATAAACAGTTCGTAATTATGTCATCTGCGGAAAAAGGTATAATGCTAATACTAATGCTTTGGCACATCTAGATTTATTGCAAGAAGTATATTTTTAAGATAATGGCAATCCATTATTTATCATATAGGCATAGACTGATACTGCCCCGTCCTGGTAATAAATGACCCTGCGGTCAATGTGTTAATTCCCATTCAATTCCCAGCCAGCCGTTTACATTGATGGACGGGTGGCCTCGCGTTTTGGGGATCCACCCACAAAATACAACGCGCTTGAGGGAATTGCACACATAGACACTATTTAATAATTAAATAGAACAAAAAATCTCAGACAATACGTAATTAAATAATAATAATAATCATATCAGTCTTATCCCGGTGTATTGTGCCCGTTCTTATTTTTTTTATCATGACTGGAACTTTCCTCTCGCTCATCATTTGTCTTATTAGCCGCACGTGGCCTTGAACTCTAATGGGCGTGGCTCGTTTTTGGCGGGCGTGCAGTGTAGGTGCTTGCTGCGTTCAGCAGTGAGCACTCAGGGTCGCCTCATTTGATGTATTTTTTCATATTTTCCTAAAAATATAATTTCACTATTGATAACTTTCATATTTTATATATACGTTTTAAATTAACAATAAAGCCTTAAGCAACAGCACTGTCGCGGTGAGCGTATGTTTTGTCGCCTCGGATGTCGGATTAGTTATCTGGAAGACTCGGGGTCGCGGCAGAGCTGTCCAACACTTCCAGTTTGAAGAAGGTAAAAACTCATTTATGGTCACGTAAAACCGTTTTTGAAAGTAAAATGTTTTGTGTATCATGAAGTTTACTTTATTGACTCTATTCAAATGAAGTTGCTGTAACATTGTGGTCCCAGAATTGTGCTACTTTAAGAGACGGGTGGCAGTGGGATAGGAGGCTTCAACGCTTAAAACGTCCCCCGGGGCACATGGCTCTCAGTATTAATGTCAATGTCAATTTATTTATATAGCACATTTAAAACAACATAGTAATGCTGTGGCCAAAGTGCTTTACAATAATAGAATAAACAATAAAACATAAATAGTAATAAAATATATGAACATAAAATAAGATAAATAATACATAGAAATAATGTTATATGATCACAAAGAGGAAACCATCAGTATTACTGAAGGTCACTGAATGCAAGTGAAAAGAAGTGAGTTTTTAATCTCGTTTTAAACTGTTCAATTGTAGACGACTCCTTTATGAAGTAAAGAGTTTCACAGGCGAGGGGCAGCAGCTGACAAAGTCCTGTCTGTCCCCCTTGGTCTGACACTTGATACGAGGGACAACAAGTGACAACTGACCAGAAGATCTAAGCACTCTGGATGGCTGGTGTAAAACACACAGTTCAGATAAATAGGCAGGAGCGAGCCCATGTAAAGATTTAAAAACTAGTAGCAAGATCTGAAAATCAATTCGAAAACTGACAAGCAGCCAGTGTAAAGAAGCTAAAATAGGAGAAACAGAGTCAGAAAGCGAGCGGCAGCATTTTGGACCAACTGTAACCTGTGTATCAGAGATTTGCTAATCCCAGAATACAGCGAGTTGCAGCAATCAAGGCGAGAAAAGATAAAAGCAGGAGTAGCTTTCTCAAGATCTTTAGAAGATAAAAAAAAGGCTTGATCTTATCTAAGAGACGAAGCTGGAAAAAGCAACTCTTGACTACAGAATGTATTTGTTTCTCAAAAGAGAGGTTACTGTCAAAGATAACACCAAGATTGGGGACTTGAGGTTTGGAAAAGACAGAGAAAGAGCCGAGAAATTCAAGACCAATTTGAACTTTAGTTGATGGACCCACTATAAGCACCACCGTTTAATTTTGATTCAGATCAAGAAAATTGTTAGCCATCCAGGATCAGTTCAGAAAGACAGTTGTGGAGTTGATTTATTGCAGAGTTGCAGACAGGAATATAAACCTGAGTATCCTCAGCATAGCAGTGAAAAGAAATGTTAAATTTCCTAAAAATAGCTCCAACAGAATGAAGGTATATAGAGAATAAAATAGGACCCAAAATGAATCCCTGAGGAACACCATATTTGACAGGAGCAGTAGACGAAAAAAAGGAATTTAAAGTAACTGAAAAGTGTCTACTAGTTAAATTTGACCTGAACCAGTTAAGAGCAGCCAGCCCCTTTAAGCCCAACAAGATGTTCAAGCCGCATCATCACGCAAGTCCGTGGAAGACGACTTCTTGGTTTCGTTCCAGCCGAGTCGTAGGCTTCTCCTAGATGTGACGACATGGGACGAACCATGCACTGTGATGAACTTTCGTGCGCTTCACAGTATGGGATGCCTGCAAAATCAAATTTATAGCGTCTGAGGTGAGGGCGAGTTAAGTCGGGGAGCGGAAAAAGGAAAGAAAGACTTTCAAGGGTTAAGGCTGCAAATGCAAATCAGACAGACGGACCAGGGGCCTCATGTATAAACAGTGCGTACGCACAGAAATGTTGCGTAAGAATTTTTCCACGTTCAAATCGCGATGTATAAAACCTTCACTTGGCGTAAAGCCACGCACTTTTCCACGGTACCTCATACCTTGTCATACGCAAGTTCTCCGCTCGGTTTTGCAGACTGGTGGCACCCAACGTCAAAGCAGTGCTACTGTTCCTGTGTGGTTACTCATTATTTTACTGACGCGGCTTTATAAATACACTGAAACTAACCGCATATTGTTTATTAGTGTAATGCATCTGATTGTAATTAACTTGTAACAATATAATGGTCCAGGGAACAGCCATAGTATTCCAAATACCATAACTGCTTTAATGTTGTTACTCTCACTAATTCTTCTTCTACTTCTGCTTCTTCTTCTTTAAGCTCCTCCCGTTAGGAGTTGCCACAGCGGATCATCTTTTTCCATATTTCTCTCACTGCACCACTCGGAGTATTGATATCACTGTATCTGAGTGTGAATCACAGCAGCAGCTGATCGGAAAGAGAATTATCAGTATACAGTTTCATGGACACGCTGTCTCAGCCACGGCAAAATGTTTTAAAGCCTTTTCTGTATGGACCTCGCGGTTCAGAAACAGTTTCATCCCAAGAACTTTAAATGCACTCAATCAATTGCACCTTGTAGAACTGTTTGTATTTATAAGTACAATCATCCCACTGTAAACTTGCACTATAGTTATAATATCGCACAACCTGAGCCACTTTATAAAGCGCGTATTTACATATGATTACGATATCATTTTTAAGGTGAATTGCAGCAAAATATGTTTATTAAATTATACACATAAAACTTTAACTTCATTTAAATAATCTATATTCTTCACTGGGAGTGTCGTGAAGGATAGAATAATTAAACATGTACTACGAAGATATATCAATGTTCCTTAAACGTTTTGAAGAATCGGCGCTAAGCTTACAGATGGCTTAACTTCTATTACAGAGCTGATTGTGTGGCGATGGGTTACTTGGGAAAAGAAAAGCAAGGACTCTTGGGGCGGCCACGCCAATATATATTGAATATAAAACAGAAAGAGAAAATAACAACACAGCTAAAAACGCAGCGACAAATTTTGGCAAAAGTTAAATGCTTATGTCATGAGCTCGAGGCGGCTATGCAGTGTCTGCAACGGACGTGGCCATCCACCGTGCATAAGCTACCTTATTGACATTGGCGGGCGAAGGAGCCACCGATTCTTCCTCTGCCCAGTGCCACCACAAGCCTAGAGCCACCCCTGAGTACTGCTGCAATAAATGATTTCATCGAAGTGAAACCCATGTTTAATAACGTGCTTTAACTCCTATATCATCATAGAAATATCACGTATACATGTCAGTATTTTAGTTATTCAGAGAGCTGTAATATCACGAATGCAATGGATTCTGTGTCCAGTTGGAGGAAGAGAGCTGGTTTAAGAAACAAGTAGTGATTCACACACACATAGAGCACATAGAAGATCAAATACAAAACAAAGCATTTAACGTGCTACTTTAATTACGATGTGATTTGAGAAATTGGTTAATTAAACGATTTTAAGATGAAGTTTATGATGTTCTACTTTAATGACAAAATAAACTGCGTGATTAAAGTGGAAATGTTGAGATTGAAGTTGACATTTCGTGCTTTTTCCCCATCGTGTGCCTTTTTTTTTTCATCCATCCATCCATCCATCCATTTTCTAACCCGCTGAATCCGAATAGGGTCACGGGGGTCTGCCGGAGCCAATCCCAGCCAACACAGGGCACAAGGCAGGAACCAATCCTGGGCAGGGTGCCAACCTACCGCAGGACACACACAAACACACCCACACACCCTTTTTTTTTCTCTGTACCCTAATAACCTTTCATATGATACTCAGACAGTGGGCTACAACTCGGCTTTTCACAGCGACTTTGATATGTGACTTCTTTTTTTATTTCCGGTGTTCTAACGAAACATCCTACCCATCGAAATTATCTACTCACTGATACTACGCATGCGCAGACCAAAATTACGCAACTTAAATTTACTACATTAATGCATTTATTACAGTTTACTGCATAGGTATTTATTGTCAACATTTTATGTTGTATATTTTGCATGTGTGACTTTTAATCGTGTACAGGCCATTGTATCCATGCATGAGTAATGACCGTCTTGTGAAGTCTTTGTATCAGGGTGTGTCTCTTTCGGGCATTAAATGATGCATATAGAATAAATTGAGAAATGTTAACATTTCCATAAATTTGATAGACGACTTCAAAATACAACATGTTAAATGATGCCATGGTATAACGTTATAAGTTTAATGTTACGACTTACAATAAACTACGGTAGGATACTTCGACAAAGTAGGACAAATCGTCAGAACACCGGCACTGTGCGATTTTGTGAACGTGAGCTTTCAAGTTTCTCCAATACGCTATGTCACTCGATCAACTTCCTTTTGTTGATTATTCCACGGTTTATTTGAACAAATAGTATGTTTTTCCTTTGCCTCCACTTGGTATTCGCTGAAATTCTTATATTTTCCCCGTGCTTTTCCCACTGTCTTTTCACAGAAGGCTGAGCTTAAGGGCGATTTATATTGATTTGCATATTCAAAGAGGCATTACATAAAGTGCGTGCACGAGCGTTACTTTTCACGCTAATCGGGATTTATGTAGCGGAACAAAGTGGAAGTTGGAGTACGCACAGATTCCTACATCTGGATTTTTCTGTGCATAAGCACATTTCGGCTTTTGTGCTTACGCCATGTTATAGTGCGAGTTCTATGCACGGCGTTTTACATGAGGCCCCAGGAGAGTGAGAGCACGCTGTATTTTAAACGATCAGGCCGATTTACGGATACAAAACAGCTAACAGAATTGTTAAGATAAGAAGCCGGATGGGACGAAAAAACAGGGTGTTAAAGATGATGTAATTTTTCATATTGAACTGTTTAATTTACTGTACCTTAAAATGTGTGACTGTCGAATTGAAAAAAGGGAAGTGTTGAAAAATATTTGGTGTTTCCTTTCACATCCCACTTATTAATGAGTTTGGGGACGTAGTGATCTTATTGAATATATATGTCAACATTTAAAAAAAATGATTAGATTAAATAATGTAGAGGCCAGGGTGATGTTTTTTCATAATGAAGTGTTCACCTCTTTCACTGAAATGATTAAAGGATGATGAAGAAAGCGACACATTATTGTCACAATGGTTCATTCTAACGCATGCTTGGTCTGAATCCTACACTGTGTGGTGTTTGCCTGTTCTTCTTGTTTCTCCCACTCATTCTCAAAAAATAAAGAAAAAATTAGAGAGTTCTGAAATGATTCAGAATGTAAAGGGGTCCAACAGTGGACTGCCACCCCATCAAAGGATGTTATTTGATCTTCTAATGCATGCTTAATTTGAATCCTTCATTCTGTGTGGAGTGTGCATAATCCTCTTGTTATAGCCACTCATTCTCATAAAATAAATTAAAAAATAAATAAATAAATAAATTGAGGATTCTAAAATGATTAAGTGTGTGCATTAAGGGGTCCAGGAGTGGAACGGCACTCCATCAAGGTATGTTTCCTGATGTGTGTTTGATACTTCTAGGATAGCTTCTGCATGTTCTAATATCGATTGCAAGAATGTTATGAAGTTATGCTGCGGAAGACTGGACAGCAGATAGGCGTAAAAGTTTTTTGTTTTCGTGAACAAATGGATGCAACAAAAAGGAACACTTCCAGAATTTGAAGCCTGCAACACCTCAGTGTTGTAGAAACTGTGGACGAAGGTTTCAGACCAGACAGCAGGTGTGGATATAAAGCAGCTTTATTTTTCAGAGTCACGGTGTTCCAGAAAAGCAGACAATCAAATATACATGACCGCGTCAGGGCTCTTCTGAACCCCGTCTGTTGGGTGGGGTCCAGTTTTATACCCCTAGAATGCGTGATTTAATATCATTATAAAATGTAACAGTCAACACTTTACAACAACAACAACAACATTTATTTATATAGCACATTTTCATACAAACAGTAGCTCAAAGTGCTTTACATATTAAAGAATAGAAAAATGAAAGACATAATTATAAAAAATAAATCAACATTAACATCGAATAAGAGTAAGGTTCAATGGCCAGGGGACAGAAAAAACAAAAAAACCTCCAGACGGCTGGAGAAAAATAAAATCTGTAGGGATTCCAGACCATGAGACCGCCCAGTCCCCTCTGGGCATTCTACCTAACATAAATGAAACAGTCCTCTTTGGATTTAGGGTTCTCACGGAAGGGCTTGATGATGATGATGGTCACGTAGACTTCTTCCTTTTAATCCGTCCATCATTGTTGGAGCATCATGAAGCTTTGAGTAGGTGGAGGTGGCGCAGGCCACCACCACAAAGAAACCGGAAAAAGAAACAGAAAAGAGAGTAGGGGTCAGTACCGATTTTAGAGCCACCATGAATAGTTGTTATGATGAATTGAACAAACAGAGTATCAGGATTAAGTTAAATTACGATTAAAATGAAGTTATAAAAAGGCCATGTTAAAGTAATGTGTTTTCAGCAGTGTTTTAAAGTGCTCTACTGTATCAGCCTGGCGAATTCCTATTGGCAGGCTATTCCAGATTTTAGGTGCATAACAGCAGAAGGCCGCCTCACCACTTCTTTTAAGTTTTGTTCTTGGAATTCTAAGGAGACACTCATTTGAGGATCTGAGGTTACGATTTGGAATATAAGGCGTCAGACATTCCGATATATAAGATGGGGCGAGATTATTTAAGGCTTTATAAACCATAAGCAGAATTTTAAAGTCAATTCTGAATGACACAGGTAACCAGTGTAGTGACATCAAAACTGGAGTAATGTGTTCTGATTTTCTTTTCCTAGTTAGGATTCTAGCAGCTGCATTCTGCACTAGTTGCAAACGATTTCTATCTTTTTTGGGTAGTCCTGAGAGGAGTGCGTTACAGTAATCTAGTCGACTGAAAACAAACGCGTGAACTAATTTCTCAGCATCTTTCAGTGATAAAAGAGGTCTAACTTTACTTATGTTTCTTAAGTGAAAAAATGCTGTCCTAATGATCTGATTAAGATGTGACTTTATTATACACAATCCTTGAGCCCCTTCAGCGCCCCTTGTAAAACTTGATTTCTTGGCCCCTTTTGTTATGGCGTTCAGATGTAAGCTAAGGGAAAACGTGATAAAGCAGACTCATGTGTGGAATGCTTAGACCTTGAGTTCTTTGCACAAACATTTTTCTGTTTGCTAAAACAAAGCATGCTATTACATGGTTTTGTAAAGCTTACTTCTCAGACATGAATTAGTACAAGGGAACGAAGAGAACATTCGTCTTCCACACTACCATATACAATTTTTTTTTTTTGTGGGCCGTCATGGTGGTTTCTTTCTAAAGCGGTAAATTATATGGTTTTTATTCTTCAAGCAATCCTTTTATGATGAATGCTTAATAATTTTACTTTAAGTTTGGTAGATTTTGGTCAGGATTACTGACATTTATATCATTTTGTTCCGTGTCCATGTGTTGGTGTTATAACAGTCTTAATAAAAAGTTGGAAAGGGAATCTGGATCAAGTAGCAGGGTGGAAACTGGATGAATGGATTAATGTTATCATGAATAATGTTCTTAAAAAATTTCATTTTTCCCAGAGTGATCAGTATTGCCCTTCAGTAAAATTAATATTTCCAGTGCTGAAGGATTTCATTTCTTTCTTGGTTTTAAAGTTAGTTATTGTTTTTTTGGTATCTACAAAAAATATGATGAGAACTGGAAAAGCATTGATAAAACCCTTCATCACACAAAACGACTGCTATTCATGTAAATTAAAAGTAAACAGGCCCTGTCAGAAAAATACAGTGTTTGCTGAAAGCACTGAAATTAATCATGACAGGTGTTGTTCTAAAGTTAATTTAAAAAACTCTTTCTTAGTAATAGGAAAAAACAGTTATTTATGAATCCGCTTCACCACACTGTAAATCAGGATATAAGGAAACTGTAATATTTACATTATATTTAAATTTGAGCACATCTGTCACATTCAGCATTCATGTCAAACCTAATCTTCCTGAACTGTGCTCCTATATACAGAAAGTTTTTTTTTTCCAAATCATTTTTTAATGGTAAATCAATTACATCATATTATATTAAGTGCATGCTGTAAATTAAGAAGAGCATTTCTTAATGATTTAAATATTAAAACTAGCACAGTGATATTGGATACGCCATTCATTTTACTTGTTTGATTTAGGCTTTCAAACTGTAAATATGAAAAATGCTCAGGAACAATAAAATAACCTGGATTAGTGCAGGAAGTGTTTTTATTAGAGAAAACTGTGATAAAATGAAGGAGAAAAGTGCATTTAGAAAAATTACATGTCTGCATGACCTCAAACATTTCCAGAATTTTAAAAAGTTTGTGCATACAAATAGGAAAGGCAAGGTGATGGTAAAGCACAAAAAAGTTTTGTTGGATGAATTAAATATTGTGTTTTGAAACCAGTTTTACAGTATATCGTGCTATCTAAACCACTCAATGGAGAGCTAATGACTAAAACAGTTTTTCATAGTTTCTAGTAACCTTTGAGCAATGAATGCTCTGTCACTTATTTTAGCAGACAACAAGCAATGCCCAAGACCCAAAAACCAGGTTAGCTGTAAAATGGCTTGTTTTAGTAAGGTTTTAGGTCTGTTAGGTTACTTCAAGGATAGGAAATATTTTTAAGAACATTTTCTACAAATTAAGCACATCTTGTGAAATACAGAAAATAAATGTTCTGCTTTATCAGAATAGTGAATGGTGATTTATTTAGTGTCACCAACAGGAGAATAAAAATAAAGATTAGGTACTGTGTAGACATGGTCTTCTTTCTTTGTTTTAATGAGCTAATTAAAAACGTTTTTAGTCTCAAACCAGTCAAGCAAATCTATCTTTCATTTTTCATTGAATGGTAGATGGACCCATTTAAATTATAATCTGTTTTGGTGGTGGTGCATTGTCTGTGGTTGTCTAGAGAACATTTTGAAGTAGATGGTCACAGGGCCTGCGGTGGGCTGGCACCCTGCCTGGGGTTTGTTTCCTGCATTGCGCCCTGTGTTGGATGGGACAGGCTCCAGCAGACCCCTGTGACCCTGTAGTTAGGATATAACGGGTTGGATAATGGATAGATGGATGGATGGTCATAGGGCTAGGCGATTTGGCTTAAAATTTATATCATACATTAAAACATACATTTTCTTCTCATAATATCAATAGAACACACTTTAAAAGGAGTACAAGTTTTAAATGGCAAGTTTTTATTGCCAGGAATTCACCATTTGGTTCTTATTAACTTTTGGTTAGCAACTGTGTTATTCCTTTAGAATGTTTGAAATCTTTCATTGAAATTAAGTAGTTGAATGATTCAAGAACATTTATGATTTTACAGAACCAAAACAATACAATAAATGTATGAACATGAATCAAATAAATACAAAAAATATAAAAATAAAACAATAAAAATAGTTTGCACTGGCTCCCTATTGATTAACATATATAGTTTAAAATCTTAATGTTGACTTTTAAAGCTCCTTATTGCATTCACAAGTTAGCTTTTATGAGCAGCTATGCTGATTCCAATAATTTTAACTTCCAGATACAATGCTGTAGGAGTCCATCTCTCTGTTTTGCCTAAAAACTTTGGATATCTTTAACAGTTTCAGTTAGAAAAACTGAATTGCTTTATTTGTTTAAATTTAGACTAAAGTTCAACTTATTTGCCCAATCACTTAACTGATGTATCTGACCTCTTCATGGGTATATTTGCTGTGTTACACTATATTTATTTATGTATATTTATTATGTTTTTTATATGTTCTACTAATTCTTGTTTTGTTATATCTAAAATTGTTCACAGCTATTTTTGAGCTACTGTGCATTTTTAATTTAACATTTTGTGTTTTAAATGTTATCAGTGTAATGTACCTTAGATAGTTTGGCACAACTATATAAAAACCTGCACATCTTTTAGTACCGTCACATACAAAATGTTTTGTGTTTACCGCATGCCTGTCTGGTCCGCTTGTGCAGGCCAACAAGATAATTCTTACGTGCTGTTTTGGAATACGTAGACAAGTGACTGACAGCGGCACCCCTGAAGACTGGACATCCGGATTCTGACGTAATTTGCATAAATCGCGCCGTTTTTTGAAAGGAGAGGAATGATAGCCATCAGAGGAAAGGAACTGGCAGTGTAAGAGGAACTAAAAGCTATGGAAACCTGTCTAGATGGGTGAAAGTCAGCGTTCTTACCCTGGAACAGTAATTCCACGAATCCTGCAGTGGACCCAGAGAAAATCGTTGAAGTTGTTTTTGTTATTATAGCGTAGTACTGACTGTGGAAGCATTTTATATTTAAAAATTCAGATTATTTAATTGGTCGGCTTAATCTACCCAGCATAATAACATAGCTCGAACGCTGGACTATTGTGTGAACTTCAGGAGGGGCTGGAGTGTATGTTTAATCTTTGTGTCTTTCTTTTTAAAGCGCATAATAAATATTTTCCTCATTTTGCTCAAATTCCTCTCTATATGTACTGTATATATATACATTTGACTTTAAAGTTGATTATATCGAAAGAGGAACATACGGTGAGCAATAGCGCTCGACCCTACTTCAGTGTATCGGGTCCGATTCGTTGCAGTCTTTGACATGTTTTGCACCATTGTCTCTGTTAATACTCCCTTATCAATCTGCCTTCAATCCCCATAACCTAAATGCGTTTCTTAGGCTCCATACTTTGCATACGTATTTCGTCTTTAGTTCTGTTAGTGCCACATGCTTAAAACTGTTGCCAAACAAAATATGCAGAAATTCTGTTTGTGGTTTAACATTGGCATTGTATACCATTTTAAAGCAGTCCATGAGACACTCTTCTCTTCAACAATTTTTTCATTTATTCCCATCACGCTAACAAAGCATACCTGTTTGTCAGGGTGTTTGGGTTAGCAAATATGCACAGTGATCACTTGCATTTGTTTTCACGGAAAACACGGATCACACACACGTTATTTTACTGCCTGTTGTGAATTCGGATTGTCCAATATTTTGAACCAATGAAGATCAATATTTCAGAACCTATCAGATTATTAGTCGGATGAATATGTTCAAAATTATCAACGGTAAAAAAAAATCCCAAACCTATATATATATATATATATATATATATATATATATATATATATATATATATATAAACTGCTCAAAAAAATTAAAGGAACACTTTGAAAACACATCTGATCTCAATGGGAAAAAGAAATCCTCCTGGATATCTATACTGATATAGACTGGGTAATGTGTTAGGAACGAAAGGATGCCACATCGCTTGATGGAAATGAAAATGATCAACCTACAGAGCCCTGAATTCAAAGACGCCCAAAAATCAGAGTGAAAAATGATGTGGCAGGCTAGTCCATTTTGCCAAAATTTAATTGCAGCAACTCAAAATTGTACACAGCACTTTGTATGGCCCCTGTGTTCTTGTATACATGCCTGACAACATCGGTGCATGCTTCGAATGAGATGACAGAAGGTGTTGTGGGGATCTCCTCCCAGATCTGGACCAGGGCATCACTGAGCTCCTGGACAGTCTGAGGTGCAACCTGGTGGCATTGGATGGACCAAAACATAATGTCCCAGAGGTGTTCTATTGGATTTAGGTCAGGAAAGTGTGGTGGCCAGTCAATGGTATCAATTCCTTCATCCTCCAGGAACTGCCTGCATACTCTCACCACATGAGACCAGGAATTGTCGTGCACCAGGAGCCACTGTACCAGCATAGGGTCTGACAATGGGTCCAAGGATTTCATCCTGATACCTAATGGCAGCCAAGGTGCCTTTGTCAAGCCTGTAGCGGTCTGTGTGACCCTCCATGGATATGCCTCCCCAGACAATCATTAACCCACCACCAAACTGCTCATGCTGAATGATGTTACAGGCAGCATAATGTTCTCCATGGCTTCTCCAGACCCTTTCACTTCTGTCACGTGCTCAGGGTGAACCTGCTCTCATCTGTAAAAAGCACAGGGCACCAGTGGTGCATCTGCCAATTCTGGTATTCTATGGCGAATGCCAATCGAGCTGCATGCTGCTGGGCAGTGAGCTCAGGGCCCATTAGAGGACATGGGGCCCTTGGGTCACCCTCATGAAGTCTTTCTGGTTGTTTGGTCAGAGACATTCACACCAGTGGCCTGCTGGAGGTCATTTTGTAGGGCTCTGGCAGTGCTCATCCTGTTCCTCCTTGCCCAAAGGAGCAGATACTGGTCCTGCTGATGGGTTATGGACCTTCTATGGCCCTCTCCAGCTCCTCTAGAGTAACTGCTTGTCTCCTAGAATCTCCTCCATGCCCTTGAGACTGTGCAGGGAGACACAGCAAACCTTCTGGCAATGACACGTATTGATGTGCCATCCTGGAGAAGTTGGACTACCTGTGCAACCTCTGTAGGGTCCAGGTATCACCTCATGCTACCAGTAGTGACACTGACTGTAGCCAAATGCAAAACTAGTGAAGAAACAGTCAGAAAAGATGAGGAGGTAAAAAAGTCAGTGGCCTCCACCTGTTAAACCATTCCTGTTTTGGTGGTCATCTCATTGTTGCCCCTCTAGTGCATCTGTTGTTAATTTCATTAACACCACAGCAGCTGAAACTGATTAACAACCCCCTCTGCTACTTAACTGACCAGATTAATATCCCATAAGTTTCATTGACTTTATGCTATACTTTAATTAAAAAGTGTTCCTTTAATTCTTTTGAGCAGTATATATATAGCATCCAGCATCCTTACCGTGACGCATATTTTAATGCTTGTGGTGGTTATATATAGTACTGCCGCCTTACAAACCACTGCCGGCTTACAGGAAGATGAGCGGTAGCGATTGGCCCGCGTTCAGCATTTCGTGTCCGATTCGTTATAGTTGCTGTCTTGAATCTCTCCTCGTACCTTGTTTGACTAACACTTCGGTTAAAAATAAGTGTGTCTTCGGTGTCTCTGAAGCAGAGCGATATCCAAATATATCACTGTGCAAGAACTTGGTAGCCCGAAGCCGCCACGTCACAGTAAGGGCACATTCGGGGGTCAATGAGATATCAAACTTGTCGCAGTTGATGAATCTGGAGAATCTACGTAGACTGCAGGGTGAGGATATCAATGGCAATCCGGTTTTACTGTCCGCTGTTACCGAAGGCCTTGATGCCCTCAATGATAGAACATCTATGGGAGAAAGTGCAATATCCCTTGAAGTTGGGCCCCGTGTTTATGTTGACACCACAAACACAAAGCTCAAAGACACCTTCACTACCCAGCTGTCATTTATGGAGCGGAATATTGTTCAGTGTTTGCAGCAACGAGATCGTTAGTGGAAGGAAGAGTGAGACACGCCCTTATCAAACCAGTGCGTTTCATCCCGTGCATGCGCTTCATTTGGATTTTACAAAGTTTAAAAGCAAATTACACTTCAGATGATGCAAAAGACTTTTTGGAGCGCGGGGAAGCGTTTATGTCTGCTGTTACATATGTGCACTGTAATATTAATTACATGGTTCTATTAAGCAGCCATGTGCGGTAGGTGTGCTTTTTGTGAGATGAGCTTGATTGCTTTGGTCTGAGAGGTGTAAAAAGAAATGGAAACAATAAAAAGGTTTTGAGGGTGTTAAACTTACCAGCTGTCGGCGTCTCTCACTTAGACATAAAATCTGCTACACCTCCGGGCAAAGAATAGCTTTTCTGCAGGGTCCTGGGAGGAGGTGGTAGCAGACTGCCATACCCAAGATCGCTGACTGGTTTTCTACTAAACGTGAATTTATCAACGCTTTCTTTCCTCTGGTTGTAAAATTGCACTTGAAGAGTGCTTCAGTACACATGGTTCAGGCACCAACACAGTCATGGCAGTGGTGCTCTGTGTAAACAGTGGCAACCCGCCATGACAGCAGAGAAGTTGGCATGTTGTAAACCAAATGCATGCAATACACACTTGGCTGGAAGCCTGAGAGGTGTAGTGACCTCAGTGGAAAATCTGGTGAAGGTTGGCTGTCTTGTGGAAAGAGACTGTGGTGCTTCCAAAGAATACTGGACTAAAGTCCAGATTAGTAAAAGGAAGTGCATTCCTCTAAACCATCAAAAAAGCATAACATCCAAACCAAAGTCTGGTTCATTGCTATCCAGGTATAGAGATGTTTTTAGGTTGCCTCTGTCCAGGCGAGAGGCTTGCAGATGGATGCAGTTATTGATACTGGAAGCCACTTCGCTTAGAATAAGACAAGCATGTGGGAGAGGATTGCATGACCAAGAGAAGACCTTTCCAAAGCAACTTCAGTTCAACTTGTTTAGGCAGATGGCCCCAAGCATGTAATAGTGAGCAGAGTTAATATTCCAACTAGACATAACCCTCTGAGAGACTGAAACCTATGTTCTGGAGGTCAAAATCCGGAACATTCGATTGCTCCTTAGATTGGATTTTACTACTTTCATCAAGATGTCAATACATCTGCATTTAAGGAATTACTCTTTGGACATGGGTGAGATGTAGCCCTTCCTGCTGAAGGATCAAGAATTTTTAGGGATAGCCTATCTTCAGATTTTATACAGCTGAGATGTTGACATCAATGACCAATCCTCTAGCCAGAGTTTTGGAATAACCTGAGGAGGTGAAGCCCATATTATGCTGGTTGCAGAGGTTTTGATAGAAAATTTGGGATTAACGAATGTTATCTAACACATTTGAAGGACGAAGGATGAAGTCTCAGTTAATCACAGGGCATACAGAGTGTCACCCTAGAAGAGGGAAATCATAAAGAAGCATCAGAACAAAATGTTAAGGAATAGCATTATAGAGCCTTCACCATCACAATGGGCCTTTCCAGTAGTCTTAATCAAAAGATTGGATAGGTAATATTGTTTTTGTGTGCACTACCAATATACAAAAATTCATTGTGATGCTTATTTTATGCCCCTAGATCAAGAGATTTTGGAGTGTCTCTGTGGAGCAAAAAATTTTAGTACCCCAGGCCTCAGCAGTGAATATTGACAGGTGCAAATGGATGAAGACCACCAGCAGAAGACTGCAGTAATTACCCCAGAAGGTTTATTTCAATTCAGAACCCTGGTGTTTCCTAAGAATGTTAGGTCTGGTTTCCAGTGCTTATGGAGCAAATCCTAAAGGGGTTAATTGGCAAAATCTGCTATGTGTACATTGTTGACATGGTTGAGTTCTCTCCAGAATTGCAACATCTATAAAACCTCTGCAACATTTGGAGGTGGTCTTCCAGAGAATACAATATGCGGGCTACACAATCTTTGTAAATATTAAAACCCATTCTCTATTAATATATATATAGTACAGGCCAAAAGTTTGGACACACCTCCTCATTCAATGTGTTTTCTTTATTTTCATGACCATTTACAGGACTCCATCACTCTCCTTCTTGGTCAAAAAGCCCTTACACAGCCTGGAGGTGTGTTTGGGGTCATTGTCCTGTTGAAAAATAAATGATCGTCCAACTAACCTGACTTCTGCACAACACAACTGCTGGTCTCAACCCCATTGATAAAGCACTTTCACCTGTGAAGTGAAAACCATTTCAGGTGACTACCTGTTGAAGCTCATCGAGAGAATGCCAAGAGTGTGCAAAGCAGTAATCAGAGCAAAGGGTGGCTATTTTGAAGAAACTAGAATAAAAAACATGTTTTCAGTTATTTCACCTTTTTTGTTAAGTACATAACTCCACATGTGTTCATTCATAGTTTTGATGCCTTCAGTGAGAATCTACCAATGTAAATGGTCATAAAAATAAAGAAAACACATTGAATGAGGAGGTGTGTCCAAACATTTGGCCTGTACTGTATGTATATATATATATAAAAAACATTCCTGGGATATGTGGTGTCGGCCAAAGGTGTTGAGGTGGACAGAAATTATACCGAGTTATTAGATGCCAATGGACCTGAAAAGTCAGCAGAGATTTCTGGGTGGTATCACAAATTTACTTCTAGATTGCAGCCCCAGTGAATCACCTTAAGAAGAAGGATGTTCCGTGGGAGTGGACATCCCAGTGTCATGATGCTGTTGAACAACTAAAGGCAACTCTACAAACTTCACCCAACTTGGCACAATTTGAGACACAGCTATAATCGAGGTTTACACTTTATCAAAATGCCCTGATGTTGGCTTTTAATTTTTAATTTGCGCCTCCAAGTCTTTAATTTCAAGATGTTCTATAAAAAGTGCTGGAGAAACATTGTCCCAGAGGCAGAATCAAGGATCTATTCAATATCTGGTGATGTTTGTGTGGTCATTGGTCAGGTTCGATGGTCAGACCAGCATCTGAGTATGCAGGAGTTAGTTCGAGCACAAACCAACAGTCCTATGTGCCAAGGATTAGAGAAAAAACCTGATGTGTGCTTTTCCATGTTTTGCCATCTAAAATCTGAGTGATCCCAGAGGAATATGTACCCAAGTTCCTGAATTATTGTCACATTAATCCTTTTGGTGGGCATCTTGGGCATATGAAGACCTTGATGAAGATCTTGGAGGTGGCATGAATGTCCTCCATGCTACATAAGATCTGGAAAAATCTGTCACCAATTGAAGACCCCACATAGTAAGCTAGTTGGATTATTCTAGTCCAGTATCAAATCATGAACTGGGCTTGATGTTGGGCATTGATTTGTTGGGGCCATTACATTTAACCATAGCCCAAAAGACAGTGTTAATGATCATTGTAGACTGTTTCTTGAAATGGGTAGAACTGTTTTCATTCTCGGATGTCAAGTTTACATAGATTTGCACCACACTAAAGGATGAGATTTCACCTTCTTGGGGGGTCCCAAAGTACATTGTGTGAGATGGGGTCCACAGTTTACCAGTTCTTTGCTCAAGAACCTGTATACAGGTTGGTGAGTAAAATAAAAATACACCACTGCTTATCTTCCACAGACAAGTTTGACAGAGAGGGAATTGGACCCTGAAGAATATAGTGGCCTCCTAAGTGGGTAAATGTCACCAATATTGGGATAAGTGGCTACTGGAGCTCCGATTTGCCTTCAAAACACCTGTGCATAAGGCCACTGGTGAGCCACCTGCTCTGGTAGTGATCAACACACAACTGAATTGTGTTCCTTTGACCGTCTCAACACCCCAGCACCTCTGCCTGACTCAGAAACATACCCCACTATTCAGATCCTAGAAAGATTAAAGTAGCAAGTCCAAAGGAGATTGTTGAGTCCAATATCCAGACATGCCAGGTATTACAATGCATGGTGTAAAAAGGTACCCTTTTGCTTTGGGGATTTGATCTGGACTAGGACTCACCATCTCTCCAGTCCCATCAATTGATTTGCTGAAAGTGTTAAATTCTGCATATGAAGGAGTAATGGATAAGATGGCAAAACTGAAACAATTCCTGTGGCCTTTATCAAGCCCTACTTTGGACCTGCTACACTTTCGACTGGGGGGTGAGCATCTATGTAGCACTGCCACATAAAAAATGTTATGCATTTGTTGCCTGTCTCTCTGGTCTGCTTCTATGGGCAAAGATGGCCCATTCATACTGTTTTGGAACGGAAAGGTGATGGACAGCGGCATTTTAAAGCTGGACTCCCAGTTTTTGAGGTTATTTGCATAAAAGTAATGTTATGAATCCTACATTGCTCTTTGTTTTGTCTAGTGAAACTTGTTACTGAGCTTGTTGAAGTTCTTTTTTTTATTATGGTGCACTACTGACTGTGGAAACATGTTACATTTAAAAATTCAGATTCTTTCATTGGCCGGCTTCTACAATTCATCTACCTAGTATAATAAGACAACTCAAAGTCTAGACTATTATGTGAACTTCAGGAGGGGCTGGGGTGTGTGTTTCACTGTATGTAGTTTTATTCACACTTACAGGGGTTATTGTGTTTTAGGGAGGAACATTGCTGTTTTCATCTTTGTGTCTTTCTTTTTTAAAGTGCATAATGTATATTTTTTCTGTTTTTGCTAAAATTTCTTTGTAACTGTGTTTTTTATATGTACTGTATATATACATTTGACTGTTTAAAGTTGATTATATTAAAAGGGGGACATACAGTGGGACACTTAGGGGGTTGATATCGGCCTATCCTTCTATTAGCCACCTTACAGTTTAGTAGCAATTGGACCACTTTCAGCATATCAGGTCCAATTCGTTGCCATCTTTGTCTTGTTTGTACTATTGATAAGGGTGTATTTACAGAGACATTCTGCCTTTAAACCCCAAGACCCAAATGTGCCACAACCATAAAACTGTTGCCTAACATATCATGCAGATAACTTGTTTCTGTTTGTGGTAACTTTGGTACTCCAAATTATTTTTAAACAACCAATGAGACACTCTTCTGCACAGCAGTTTTGTCATCTTGCATCACCACATGCATTGTTTTTCACTGAAAAGGGAAGAGGGCACATGTGATTATATTGGCTGTTGTGAACTTGAATTAGTCATAATTGGTCTTCTGGTCCAATGAAGATTAATATTTCTGAACTTAGCAGATCTGTATGCATCAGTTAGATGAACACGTTCAAAATTATATAACTGGCACTAAAATGTGGCTGTCTTTTAAACTAATGGGTCAATGTTAAAAATTCCTAAACCATGTTTTGCAATAATGCTGGCTTCACAGTTTTATAAACATTAAAATCTGTTCTCTGCTGGTCTAAATGTTATAGCAAAATCCATATCATGACAAATATTTTAATACTTATACTGGTTATATTGCTAATCCTTAACCGGTCATGCAACAAAACGGATAATTTCCCAATTCCGTCTGGGCCTATTAATTGGATTCATAAGAAGTACTATGTAACTAAATACTTTTTTGCATACAATATACTGTGTGTATATATATATATATATATATATATATATATATATATATATATATATATATATATATATATATATATATAACCAGGGGAATATGCTACATACAGATGCCCATGAGTAAAGCTTTTGTGCTGTAGATCAATTCTTTTCCTAGTTTTTTTACCTTGGTTTTTATTGATTGGAAGATACAATTTTACAAGAAACTGTATTAGGTTGAATTCAGATAGGCAACTAGTAGGAATTATAAGAATTTGGGGTATAAATATAATTTCACCCTGTAGCACATCTAGTAAAAATGGTAACTCCAGATATGTTTTGGGTCTTTGGGTAGCAAATATTGCATCTGTCTAGGACTGCAGCCAACAGCTATATTGTTAATTGATTAATTAATCACTATTTCAATTAACTAATTAATCAGAGTATATTTGTGCAAAAGTGCAAGTATTTTGTTCAAGAATGAAAACATTTTTTCCTTGCACAATATTCTCTCCATACCAATAGTAGAAGTGTGGTCTATTTGCCAAAAACATGTATAATAATTGCTTGCTACTAACTAATTATAGGGAATAGGTTAAAACTTTCAAGACTACTATTAACAAAAACCCAAAACAGGTAGTAGGAGGCTGTGTCCACTGTGTAATGTCAAGAATAGTTGCCTAAAATGTATTGTTTGAATCCGCCCCCTAGATGGCAGCAAAGACCATATGATGAACTTAGTCTTGCTCACTTCATGCCTCATTTGCTCTTACAGTATAACTTCACATCCATGCCATTGCTATCATCAAAAGTTCATAACTGTAATATTGATGACTTGGATTCTGAACTGTCAGATGAAAATTTTGTGACTCAAGAAGGACATAAAATTGAGAGTGCTGTTGGGTTATCCTCAACTGTGAGTTTGATATGGCCATTGCTTTTCAGGTGCTCCCACTTCATCGTTGTGTACCAATGCTAGGTGACTTAATTTTTACAGATCTTACAAGACACAAATTTCTTGCCAGACAAGAAGATGAAATTATTCCACACTTTTAAATACTATGGTCTTTGACCATCGATTATGTTAACGGTATATGCTTTCTGTTTCTGTTGCCATATTTCAAATTGTGATCAACATGGCACTTGTTAACTGAAGTGATGTTGGAAACAAATAACGCATAATTATATATAAGTGGGCATCAAAGTTATTTCTACTGTTTCACAAATCCAGCATCTTGGTTGGTACTCTGGATTTTCTTAACAGATTCAAAAGGACTTGCCAATGTGGTTTATTGTTAAGTCCTAATTGGCCCTTTGTAAGTGTAGATGTATGTATGATTGGGCAATGCGATGGGCTGGCACTATTTTTAGGGATGTTTCCTACCTTGTTCCAGGTGATGATGGGAAATGCTATAGCTCCACAAATCTAAATTGGACTAAGTGGATTTGAGAATTGTGTGAATGTATCATTATCATTAATGGGAAAATATATTTTCTTATCTTGCTGATTATTGCACTTGGGAAAAATATTCACTAGAACTTTTTAGATTATGTAATGACTAGTATTTATTTCATAGAAATGTTCACAAATGTTTTTCCTGGAATCTTCCATTTGGCACACAGAGAACTCATACATAATTATGATATTGAATATAATTAATAGTACTAATGCATGCCAAGTTCACTCTAGAGCTTTAAAATATTCATTAAAGCTTTTGAAATATTTACAAAGGACATTGTAGTTATCATAGCATTTATCAGTCAAATTTGTACATTTGATTAAATGTCATCATTTACAAGTCCACAAATAAAATTAAATGGATGGCAAGCTATAACTGTTATACCAGGTGGCAAAGGGGTTGCAAGGAGCTGGAAAGAACTGGCCTGGTAGAATAATATTATAAAAGAAAATTGTGCACTGGCAACTGGTGAACTCCAAGTATCAATGCAAGTCTTTCAGGGGCTAGTATAACTCATTTCAATTAATGGGTGGACACAGGAAAAAGTTAAGGGGAAGTTTCAGAAGATTAGGTGAGTTCCCTGACTGATAGTGGTTTATTAGGAGATGCTGGGAGCATATTAGTTTCTGCATATTATAGTGGGCATGCAACACTGAACTTACTAAAGCTGCATGGCTGTTTATTTAGGAATTTAAAGCTATGAATGCAGGGATACCCAGAGTCATCATCGGACTCCCCAAGGGTGCTTCTGCCCCAAAAGTAGCCATATGATAGGGTTTAAATGCAACTACAATAACCAGCTGAGGTAATGGTCTTACAGTTGAGAGGTAAGATAAGATTCGTAGTTCCAGACATTTCAATTTTCTTGTATGTACAATTTGGTTCAAATTACCACAATTGCTTCTTCTTGATGACAATACTTTATTTCCAGTACAGTAGAATGTGTTCCAAATCAATGATTACTTTCTTTGACCACCTGCCTGCTTATGCACTATTTCCTTTTCTACTAAGCAATGACATAATTGTAGAACTAATCTAAATCAGGAAGTTTTTCGTTCCTAAGAGCATTTTGAAATTTTCTATTGCTTGGCAACTAGCTGCATTAGCAGTATTGACCAATGCATGTCCCAAACTAGCATGTCTGAATTATTTCCTGTATGTTGGAACAAGTTCTCTCCCACACAATGAATGTATACTTTAAACTCTGGCTGAAACAGTTATCTTAAAATGTTATAAACCTTGTTTACTTTATTAGTGTTTTCAAGGAGAAAATGGTGTTTGTTTGCCACCTGGCAAAGACAGAGCTTCTTTATAAGTCAGTTTCCTGATGTGATCATCATTAGAGACAAAGTGGGAGAAAGCGGTAGAGTGGCAACATTCATGATAAGTTGGACAAAATAATGGGTCTGCATTATACAAAGGAAGAATTAAAATGATTCTGACTGAAAGATATAGGCTAGTAGTTTATGTTCATGACAGGTGGTGAGTGACTCTTTAATGCACTTTTAATAAATTTGTGTTTCTACAATTGTATAGTTTCTGTTTTATAGTTCTGACATCCACAATTTGGTACTGTATGTGAGATCAGAAAAAGTCTTCTTTGGGAATTTGAACGTTTTAACATGTTTTTCTAATTAAATATTTATGAGAATGTATATAATCATATATATTTGTGAATTTCCCCTTGGGATTAATAAAGTATCTTATCTATCTATCTATCTATCTATCTATCTATCTATCTATCTATCTATCTATCTATCTATCTATATGGTAATATAAAAATTAAAAATAGCAAAAGTGTTAAGATGAAATAATTTCTTAGACCATCAGCATATATTCTTGAAAAAATGATGAGGTGAAGGCAGTAAAGAGATATATAGACTTGACGAATGTTTTAAAACAGTGTTTTAAAATTAAATTTGGTATTTTATAATACAGGTATATTCTTGTTATCATGGCACCAAAGAGTGGAAACATGTTGCATGTTGCCATGGCATGTAACTAAGAATATTAATGTACTCCGTAAACGTTAACAATACTACTAGTGCTACTACTATTAATACAATAAATATATAGAAAGGAATAAGATGTGGCATGTCTTGCCTAGCAACATTTTTTAAAGCATTTAAGTGCTCTGCATACTTTAAGACAATATATGTTAGCATGGAAACCAGGAGGACCTGAAATACATTGAGTCAAAAACCACAACTACTGAGATTCATTAAAGTAAAAACTGGAACCCTTTGAAAACATTGGGATATAAAATGGGGAAGTCTTCTCTTTTTACAGTTGTTCATTATACTAGGGTGCAATGCTCAAAATAGAAAAAAAGCCTGTAAACATTATTGACTATGAAGTGAAACTGATGTGAAATTAATTCTTAAGCAGAAAGGTGAGAGAGAGAGTCAATGCAGAGTGCTAGAGCTTTTACTCTTTTTGTTTGTATACTGTGTAATCTTTGCTTTTGGAATACCAGAAAATTAGTAGTATACTTTTCTTGTATTCCAAATACCAGAAAATAAATAAATACAGTATAAATACAGTATGATCAAGTGAATTCAGGTAAATGTCTAGGATACTAAACAAGTTAGTGATCAAGAGCTGAGTGTATTCAGGGTTAGTTAATCACTGATATTCTGCAGCCTGGATCCATATGTTTGCACTTGAATAATGTTGGGTGCATGATAGTTCTTGTCATGAAGGCTAGGGGAGAGTGGAATATGTAATTCTATCATATTCCTAATGTTTTGATGAGGTAGTTGTTTTGTGACATAGAGCAGTGCTGATCATTATCATAGGGTGGCCAAAAGGTTAAGTCTGTATGATAGCAAAAATGACTGGAAAGTAAGAGAGAGGGAGTATGTTATGACTAGTTTGAATGGAAGTAATACTTTGTTTTTCCCCTAGTAGAAATTATTTGGTGGACTTTCATTATACTTTATAGTACATTCCCCACTGCATTATTTCATCTGTGTCAAACATACAATATAATAAACTAAATAAAAAAGGCATTTTGTTTGAAATGCCTGTCTGGCCTCGATATGTTACTCGAACATCTAGCAATTACACATCATAACTCAAGTTAGGCTGTTGACAATTTCATACTGCTGCAGGAAAATAAATGAGTAACACTTGGGAGGCCTGCTTCTTTGTTCATTATGGTAATTGCTGTTCAGGTTCTGCATTTTGACTCACTTCAGCAGCTATGCCATGATGAGCCTAATTGAATTTCTTTTTTATTTCTTACTCATCACTTTTGCTCTTTTTGTCTTTTTGATTGAAAATGATAATGAGCTGAATGGAATAATTAGTTATACAGGTTGCTCATGCACAATACGCTATGTTAAAAACCGGTTTGTTTTATTTGCAGTAGTCCTGTAGTCTGTATTTGTATAGCTAACACGACAAGATACTGAAAGGCATAAAATGATAATTTTGTCTAGCTTCTATTTTCTTAGAAAACCCACCAGCATTTTATAGTACATATCTCAATAGGTAACAGGTTGTGGACAGCACCTTTCGAAAATGAATTGTCAATTGAGGATTTTCAGAATGATAAAAATGCAGCAAGTGAAATTTGATTTAATTTGACTAAAAAAGCTTGTCATAAAGAACATGATATTAAATGAATAAATGCAAAAGTTCACTTTTAGTTGATTGTTTCACATTTTAATAGAAGATTAGTGGTTAAGATATTGGTTTTTAAACCAAATAAAAAGCACCTGTTCATTAAAGCTATTCCAAAAGTGTTTACAGAACATATAATCTGCCCATTTTTCCCAGTACCAGCCAAAGTGAAAATCAAATTCAAAACAGCACACAGGCCAAGTGTAAGTCAGCTTGGCTAATTTAATACCAAGTCAATAGTTTTGTGAGGGAGCTGCAATAATCATTGCATTCTACAAATAGTTTACTTTGTGTAATTGGTTTTTTACTGAATGCAACATAATGAAAGTTGAATGAAACTAACAGAATGTTTAGTTTTAAGTAGCTGAGTGAAGGGCAAAGAGAACGAAAGGCCCAAGTTCTTTTAAAAGATTTCATCACCACTGAATATTTTAATGATAAGAGATCGCTTATGTTTTTTATCTGTAAGAAAAATGAATAAAGACAAAAGGGCTAAAGTTCCATGCTTGTCTGCTGAGATTTGAAAGTTTTAATGCCCTCTAAAGTCAGATGTGTTTGGTTTATGTCTACGTATCTTAGGAGTTCACTGAATTCTAAAATAAATTATTAGTTATACTATGCACTGAAAAATGGTTAAATATGAGTAATTTATCCCATCCATGTTGGAATGAAATTTCAGTGTATTACTAAGAATTTACATTATCAATATTACTGAGTATCATTAGCCTTAAGAATGTAAAAATGACAGAATATTTTTATGTGTAAATAAATATATGCTTTATACTTACTGCACTCAAAATTAAAATCTTGTTTACAATTATTGAAAGTTCCAACATGTATTCTATAAATAATTGTAGATGACATATAAATAAATATTGTATTGATGAACACTAGGCATTATGATGAATATGCGCAAATTACAGTTTTCAGAGTTTCAACAGAGTAGCCAGATGGAAGATCCTGTTTAAATACAGTGGCTTACTGGCTCCCTCTGAAACCATTTTATTGGCTTCCTAATTACCAGTCGTTGACATAAATAACCTCCATAGGCATATTCATAAACCAGTTGTTATTTGTGGCAATTTTTTGAGCATTTCAGTAGTATTGCATTTCATATGTATATTTTACACAAAGACTATGAAATGCAAATACATTACTGATATAATAAGTAGGAATATTTAAGCCTTTTTGTCATTTCTAACTATTTTAATAATTTCCACTCCTCATAAAAGTAGTAGGTATCCTAACCTGGCAATAGTATGAGAGTGTTTAAATAAAGGCAGGAAGCAGCATCCCTGAGCCTGCTGTTTTGTAAATTTGTAACTATATAGCATATTTACACATTGATGTTTCTTCTCCCCCTGAACCTCAAAATGGAAAAGTGAAAAGACATTGATGTTTCATTTTGAAAAGGGCACAATAATACAAAGCAAAGGCTTCTGTTAATAGTTTGGGAAAATGTGTCGATAAAATATTGAAGGACAACATATTAACAGAAATAATGATGAATGTGACTTAATAATACTTTTATATCAATGAAGAATTGTCAAAAAGATTTTTGAGCCTCTGTTACTAACACAGGCACCTTTTCAGATACAAAAGTAAGGCATAAAAAGTGTGCATTTAACAATGGATATGCATATCATTTGGATGATGCCATGAAATATGCATTTTGCATTTGTTTAGGAAGTGAGCAGATCTCCTTGAACGTGACAAAAATGATTTATGAGCTTAAATTGTTCTCAGAGTAGCATTTTAAAGAAGTCTGATGACAGACAGAGCCAACCCTAGATTCATTACTGTAATGTAATCAAGTGTAACAGTAAAGGAGCAAGATATCTAAAGATTTGGGGTTTAAGCAACAATGACATTTTAGAGAGAATCTATATATTTTCATCTCTCATTTCTGTCATAGATTTGTTACTACAACTCATTTACTTTTTTTTTTGAGATGCAACACAGGGCTGAATCAAAACAGAATTTGCAAATCAGCTAATGAATTCTAAAATGTAGTTTTCGCTTACGATACTCTATTATTGCTTTATAGGCACTATCTGTAAAATCACAATTTTATGTTAATAGGATGCATTATTATTTAATTAAGGGTTGAGGTAAGGATCACCTATAGTCTTCAAATTGCACTGCCAATGGGTGAGAACGTACCTTATACAGACATGTGGGTAGAAAGAATGCAAATTGGAGAACAGGTGTAATTTTCTAAAATGGTTGTATCAACAATGCTTACTTTATATAATGTTTTAGTAGTTAACTGATTGCTGTCATTAACTTCACAAGGCACTTTACAGAGCAAGCAAGATGATATACATGAGATAAAATATAGTGTATAAAACATGAGTAACGTAAGAAGTGATGCTGTTCCAGGCACGAATGCCCTATTTATTCCTGATGGCTAATTGCTTTCTTACTGTATGTGGAAATTGTGCAGTGTGTCGGCACATTAGTGGCAGTGCTAATGGTCATTTTGTTCTAGACTAAACAGTATGTTGTCATGCAGTAACAACAGTTGGACTCATTACTGCTACACACATCTGGTTTAACAATGAACCACCCCAAGGTTCAGAAACTGGCAGTTACACTCACCAATGCACAAATACCAACACTCAGATACTAGTCAGCCCCTATAATTTCTTTTTGCTATTATGATTTAAAATTTGTGGCTATGGATTTATTCCTTATATGGAACCTACCTGGCAAACATTGAAATTGATTTTGTTCAGTCCAGAAGTGATCTGAGGAACGTGGGACTTTGATTTACTGTAGCACCCACCCTTCAATTTTTAATACTACTTTCTTTATTTACACTCACAATAGCATACAATGGCCTTCACCACATTGATCATCTTGTGGATCTGTCCATTCCTCCCAGTTTTATTTACTTGGCATGTTCAGTTATCTGGCAGTCAACATTTTGATGTCTTTTCGTGTATTTAAACATTAGTGAATAGGAGATGAGTTCAACAAATGTTTTGGGAACTGTTGCTATCCAATATCATTAAATTGACAAATTTGAGGTTCATTCCATAGAAATTCTGTATTCCAGAAGGGCCTTCGCCCAGCAGGGTATATATAAGAAAAGCAGTGGGAGGTCTGCAATATTTTAATGGCAAAAATGATTGTGGTAGATGGTGATTGAAGTGCAAAGGCATTCAGTTTCACACAGAACTGCTTATAACAACTCCAGATGCTTGTCACAAAGGAGGCAAAACTTCCCTGTTTTTTTATAAGCCATCTTAACAAAAAATGAAGAAAGTCTTTCATAGTTTTATAAATAGTTCTAATAAAATACTGCCGGTTCTGTTAAAATACATAGTGTTGAAAAAATATGAAAATTCTCAAACTTGTTTGCTTTAGTCCCTTGTTTTCTCTTCAGGAATTAGTAAATGTTATTTTATTTTTATATGGTTTACAGTTAATACAGTTATGCTCATATTTACACATATACTGTAGTAAATCAGTTAGTACACAAAATACAATGCAGTATGTGCATATAAAAATATAAATTATACATATCTACAGACTCCTTGTAGAGGTATATACTGTAAATGTCATGGAACACACACAGTGTTGTGTTATTCCATGTCTTAGATTCTACATTGTTACAGAGTTTTCATGATGGATTTGATCAGATTTTTTGAGGTTTATAAGGGTACTGAGAGAAAAAAAAGAGTAATACCATCAGTTAGGTTCTTTTTTATTCGCCTAGTATGCAATCAAAACAAAGCTGTAATATTCCTAGTAACATATATGTAGACTTGACCAATAAATTTATATCTGCTATTAGAGATGAAGCATTTTGAATACTAATCAAAGTCTGATTCAATTTCCCATTCTAAAGTGTGAAACCAAATGTATGTTTTAAGCCAGGATGCCTAAATAAAGGGAAAGTCATGCAGCATTTATGTAAAAGAGGAAACTTTATTTACATCCATAAATAATTGCCTTGTTATTCTAAACAACGGATGTTGCTTTTTTCTTTTCAAATACTAGATTTACTTTTTTAAAAATATCATCTTCTTCTAAAAGCTAGATAATTCTGGGTTTCTCTTTTTTTCCCTTGGGTAGTAGATTGGTTGGTGCAGATGCTTCATTGATTCAGTGTCCTTAATTTGAATCCCATGCCCAGTTGTTGTCTGTGTGTGTTTTCTGTGTCTGGTACTCCAGTTTTCCTCAGTGGTCCCAAATGCTTGCAGGAAAGGTTAAGTAATGGCCCCTGTATGAATGTAATTCTTCATGTTTGTGAATATGCCCAGCAATTCAGTGGGGTTCTTTTCAGGGTTGTATTCTCCCTTTTGCTCTGTGCTGGCAGGATAGGTTGTTGCTGCCAATGACTTTGAAGTAGAAGTAGAATAGATGACAATATCTAACTAACAGCATAAATGTGTTCTTTGTTTATGCTAGTAAAATAATTTATTTTGCTTGGTGCATCCATTTTCAAATGATAAAACTTTGCTACTTAGTGGAGTTTCACAAATAAATGTCCAGTCAAAAAAGAATTGCAGGCTCTTAGTTATTAGAAAAAAATGACACCTTTGGATTCTGGTACTGTTGCATGCATGCATTTGTGTGGTTCTAATGCACATGGCATAGCAGCATTTTGTCATGGTGCTTCATGGTGAGGTCACTGCAGTGGACAGAAGTAAATATGCAAAAAACTGAAAAATTAAACTAAAACATCTGAAAACACATACAGTATCAACACCTCCAAATCCTGATTCTTGTGACCAAAACTAAATTTATGGGGTAATTTGGGCGGGATGTTTGAATAATTCTGTGGTGGGCTGGCGCCCTGCCCTGGGTTTGTTTCCTGCCTTGCGCCCTGTGTTGGATTGGCTCCAGCAGACCCCTGTGACCCTGTAGTTAGGATATAGCGGGTTGGATAATGGATGGATGTTTGAATAATTTAGTTAGCTGTGAGGCTTAATTTAAGCCTATCTTGCCAGTATATTGTACACTTGATTAATGTTTGCCTGTCACCATAAATGCAAAGAAAAAATTACTGGTAGTTTCTAGAATAACTCTGCTAATGTCTGGAAATGTCTACAAAGACATTTCTGGAGATCTGTCAAAACACATACAGATAGTTTGATATATCAGGATTCTAGATAATTTGTAATCATTTGCTCCAGTATAATCAAGCAGGTTTAATTTTTGTCTTAAGTCATTTGGGTGGACTTGTGTGCGTAGGAGCTGACAACCAATGAATAATAATCTGGAAGTAAAATACATATAAAGTAGTTAAAAGGAATAAGGAACACAGTTAATTTGAATCTCACAAACAGAAGAGAAGCTTGTCTATGTGATGTATCATGTTTTACGTAACATTAAAGAATGGAATTAGATTAAAGGGTTGAGATTGTGACTAAAGTTGCCTGAGTCCAACAGACTGCGCTCTATTGGCTGTCACAAAAACAAATGAGAATGACTGTGATAAATTAGACATACCCATGGATTTTCAGTTGTTCTAATTGGCTTAGTCCGATGATGAGATCAGCCACTGAAGTCTGACATGCCCCATGACTAAAGTTCTCGTAGTGTGACATTGGCTTTAGGGATTTGGAAGATGAGGGATTTAAAAGATTAATCTTTTTTTTTTCTCCACACTGTGATTATTGTGCATGTATTTTCAAAAGAGAGAATTGTAAGTGCCTTTACATTGTCACAATAAGAGTAGAAAGACATCAAAAAGGTTTGGGGCAGCCACCCGTATATCATGCCCTGGCTGTAAAAATGGGTAAATTAGGTTGTGAGATGTTCACAGGTCTGAGTCCAAAACAGAACTGATCTTAAGGTTGTAAAGATGGTGGTTTTAAAGGCTGTGACAGGAAGTGGCATCATCAGTGGGGCCAGAACCAGAGGTGGCTTTATCAGTGGGCCCAGAACCGGAAGTGGCATCATTAATGGGGCCGAAACCAGGCGGGATTTCCTGTGGATGGTCAGCAGAGGATTGAGAGAGAAAGTCAGTGCACCTCTCCACCCCCTGGTCTGGCGTGGAACTACTATTATTCAGGCCCTTTAGCTGCCTCCCAATTGCACATGTGTGACAACATGTAGTCCCTTTTTTTGGATTTCAGAAACTAGCTAATTTTGAATGTTCAAAGCTAAGTGTCTGTTCTAGAAAGACAACTTTGTTGTAATGCTGCCTCATAGCCCTGGGCACCTGGGTTTAATTTTTTGTGTGGTCACTTTTTTGTGTGTGCAGTTTGCATGTCCTTTCTCTGAATTAAATTTTTCTTTAGACTACAGTAACTTCTATGCTGACTTGGTGTGAGTGACTGTGAGTGTGAAAGTGAGTGTTAGACTAGTGACAGTGGTATGATAATAATGTATATTGTATATCCAACAGTGACACAATGAAATTTCACCAAACATTAAATATCATATCAGAAGATATATACAGTATTGTTGGAAAAGAGGAGCCAAAGAGAAGAGAGTTTTTCCTGGTTGTGCAGCTGTTTGTGGTGGAAAAAGTAGTGAGTGGCTGAAACGTTATTCTGGACCTGGTGTTGAATTTTTGTTCAGATACCTTCTGCTCTTCAACTTTGGAAGCAGTTTAAAAATATCTTGCTGTCAATTGTATGCTATATGCAAAACATGCTTTCCCTCTGCTGTTTCCTAATTAGAGTGAAGATGTTTTCAACCCACCACCATCTATTTGTGTTGACAGTTTAATCCTACCAAGGTCAAACAAGCATTGGAATTCAGACAGCTTGAATATGCTACATTTCATATGCTTTGTGCTGCCAAAGACAATTGTGTAATATTCTTACAGCATTGCAGTGACATCCTAAACATTCCAGAGACACCTTGCAGTAAATGTGGCATGCAAAGAGATAAAATGTAGCATCAAATAAAAATGAAACATCAAATAATGTGACTAGATTGCTAAAACATTTTTTTTCTTTAATTTTCCTTATTATCTAAGCAAAATGTGTTTTTAATGGTCGGAACAAAAGCCACTTTAAAAAACAGAATTACTAAACTTTATTGTCTGCTTTCAAAGTTTCAAAATTTTCTGAAGTGGCTACTTTATCCTAGGTTCAGGTTGCTAAAGAAATTAAACTAAATGTCTTAATGGTTTAAGATTTTCTAAAGCATCACTATTGTGTTTATAAAGATCTTCATGTTTTCATTTTTATTTCTTTCTAATCTCTAGTTAGCTAATTCTATTCACATACTCAAATTATATTAGAAATGCAGTGGGAGTTGTGCATTACCAGTTTGATGAATGAAAATTTTGAAAACATAGATTAGTTCTTCATGTAACCCTTTTTATCCAAGACTTAAGGGGATCATTTCTTTCATTCTCTCAAAAGAGGGCCTACTCTACAATGGTCAAAGAGTGGTCAGAGGTAGGTATGCTATTTTCTGTCACTTGAGTGTATGATAATCATATTTCCAGGTCAGTTTTTAAGTCATGGAAGTTGTTTGGTGTCCAAACCTTTAGTGACCACTGTACAATTTGACTATACATATTTGCATCCTTTTATCAAATATAATTAAAGTAAAAATTGCAGAAACACCACTTTTTTATGTACAAACTGGAAACTTTGTTAAAAGGAACTTATTAGTATCTTCTCTAATGTTCCATCAGTGTCTCTACCAGAATTTATTTTATCTAGTAGTTATTACGATATTGGTAGTATTTTCAAACTTTAATAAATCATTTTGTTTGTGCACCACCAGACGATCTTAGGCAACAAAGTGAAAGAGAACAATCAGAAATGATCTTAGACAAGTAATGTAATTCTGTTACTCCTAGAACTGCATAATTCAGCTTGAAAGTGTGTTTTGTATATTTCTAATCCTTAGTGTGTATGAAGCTATGCACTGGCCTGATATTTGTTGTGGTGGAGCAAAACATAAAATCAAAAAATGGTGTGAAGCTTCAAAAACACCTACAAACAGGCCTGGGCCCTCCCAAACCCGCCCAGAAAAGGCTTCTTGTCAGACAGTGCTAGAATCTCATTTTATACTCCACCAATACCATTAATTGGAGCAACATCAGAAGTGATAGTTGATGTAACAATAAATATACTGTGATCTCCTATACAAGGGGTCCATAATCATGGTCCTAATGGGCCACAATGGCTACAGGTTATCATTCCAAATGTTTAAAAAATGAACAATAACAATAGTACATTAAAAATTAAAAAAAAACTTGTGTTACATGGTGAAGCAGAGGGCATGAATTGGAAACAAACATTAGGGTGATTTTTTTTTGTGTCCTCAGACTGCTTATATTTGACAGTTTATTGACTACTGTATTTATTGAAACAGTGCTGATAAATAGCCCGTTTTAAGTTAACTACCTCTCTTTCATTATTTGGTTTGAAACCCAAACAACTCCAAAGTGAAGAAGTTACATTTGGCTCTGAAATTATAGCAACCATAAATGTAACTTGTCTTGCCTAAAGTCACTAATAGGGTAGATTATTATTTTCCAAGGTAGGTGCACCAAAAACACTGTTAACTTTAAATTGTCTAATAAAAAAGTATTATTCAATGAAATTGATTTTATATTGCGTAGGCACAACTTTTTTTGGTTGTGATTGGTCCATCCATGTAATGTTAGTGTTTAGCATTGTAGTTTTCATCTCACGTTGTGGAGGATGGCCGGTCCACACTGTAAAGACCGGGGGAGCAGGCATGGCCAGAATGTTACCTCCCCCCGGAACGCTAGATGGCAGCCCCCCTGGATTGCAGCAGTGCCTTGGACATCTGCAGGGCTTCATGGGAATGGGAGTTTGGTTCTGCCTTGTTTGGATCTGTGGATGCTGCTAGGGAGTGCTGCAGCTGAGATAGGAGGTACTGAGCCTTGGAGAGCAGCTCTTCCACCACACCTAGAAGTGCTGCCGAAAGTAGGTCAATGAGCACCTGGAGCACTTCTGGTGACCTATATAAGGGGCCAGCAAGCAGTATTCCAAGAGCCAGAGTCGGGAGGAGGAAGAGGATGAGTATGATGATGATGATGATGATAAAGGTTGCTGAGGAGGAGTGGAGGAGAAAAGAAAAGGACTGAGAGATAAAGAGAAAGTAAGAAAGCAAAAGATAAAGAGTAAAGATAGTGTGTGTTTGGGCTATTGGGGACACTGTAAATAAAATTCATGTGTGCTCTTTGGACTTGTACCTCTAGCATCTGTTTGTGTCTGGTTATCGTGTTATAGCACCATCTATCTTCCACAACATGTATTCTTTATACCAATGTTCAGTTTTAAAATTAACATTTTAATAGGCACTGGTTAATTGCATTTTACCTATGCAGGCGTTCTGATTCATTGTTTATATTACTGTGTTCAAAATAGTACCAGAAAGTGAGATTTTACACAAAGAAGGGAAGTCTTACAGCTGTGATCAGTGATGTAACATTACATCTTACTCACTGAGATGACCTACTCTCAGTGTATGCCTACTTAATTTTCTTTCACAGTTTTTTTTATTTCTCATGCTTTGTTTTTTTATATTATTTATCTTATCAAATCTAAAACTTCCTTTTTTAACAGAAATAATAGCTTAGTCATGGCTAATATTGGGGCACTAGTTAACTGTTTAAAAATTCATTTTAGAAATAGATTTTACTAGTAAAACCATCCCTCACACTGTACCACTGAAGCTAAATGCACATGAACCACTGCAAACACTGAAGAGGCAGGATGAAACAAAGGAACCGTGTTCCATTTTCATACATACATGTTGTCAAGCTTGGGTCACAAAGTTGCACAGGAGAGTTCAGCAGGTTTTTCAAGGAGCAGAAACTTTAATGCTGTTCTGCCAGTTACATTCACAAGTCTCTTACACAGGCTATCTGGCTTCACAAGGAACAGCTATCGATCTTGATGGATTGGCCCCGACTCCTGCTCAAAAGAACACAAAGTCTTCCTCGTTAAGGGGATCCAGCAGGGGCAGCAGTCACAATGTATATACAAATATGAGTTCTATGACTGCTAGAGATACCTCAGGGTTCCAAACCCTAGACACAACTGCAGCAACCAAGACCAAGATAAATATTTATCTTTTCAGATTAGCTTCTTATCTGGTGTAATCATCCCTGATTTTACTGATTTCTTTTCTACCAGCACTTCTCCATGAGCAAGCTTCCTGCATCTCCACTCTCAACTCCTTGGCTGGGACAAAGTGGCTTCCTTTATGCCAGACCTGGGAGCACTTCCTTTGCTTCCATATTGCACCCAGTGGGCACTTCTGGGTCAGGTGGAACTTCTGCTTGACAGGAGAGTCTTTTCCCAGTGGTACCCTCTAGCAACCCCCAAGGGCCCAGAACTACAACTCCCATGTGGCCCTTTAAGTGTCCAGGTCTGGAGCTATGTCAGGGAGATGCTGCCACCCAATGGACTGAGACAACACACAGCCTTGGGAGGCAGTCATCCCCTGTCCATCCATTCAATCTCCTAACCAGAAAGAGGAATATGAACCTTCCTGGGTGGGATTAAAATCTGTCCATGCTGTGAGTCATAAAAGGTACCATAGGTGTGTATTTAACTACTTATTATTGACTGGCTACACCAGGAATACCCTACACATTTTAAGAGTTTATCTTTTTTTGGAAAAATAATGTTGTTTAAGTGAAGCATGTGATTGCATTAACTTTCATTAAATCATGAAAGTTCAGAAACAGTGGGACATTTTTGCTTTAACCTTTGGCAAATCACCAGAGCTTTGTCTTTCATGTTTTTAAAATATTTATTAAATATATAGAGTGAGTGACAGAATTAATTACTTTGTCAGTAAGCTCTGAGGATGTAATTCCTGACATTTATACACCTAGCTCTGATGGATCATTACCAGGCACAAAAATCAAATGTCACAGATGGAGAAGCCTGTACAGGTATTACATTTATGGAAAAATGTGCTGCAAGCAAGAGAGATGCAATGAGTAAAGCTGTTCATTTAAAAATTAAAGACTTACAAGAATACTTTTGAGGATGTGTATGAATTTATATTGTGAAGGAGCACTGCGCAAAATGAAGTCTCTAATAAAGTGACCATTTTTGAGATCACTGTCATTTGGGCATGATAGTCCTTACCATAGATGGCGTCAAAACAAACACGCCTCCAGTTTAATAAGATAATTCAATAATGTAACAAGTTGCCTGCACTGTCTCTTGGCAAGGAATTTGCCTAGCAGGAATTTTGGAAATTTCAATTAAGAACATTCATTGTACATACTGTATCATTCTCATTTTGAGAGAAACTTTAAAGCAAATAACCTTTTTTTTCTTCTGCACTGATAATTGTGCCTGAGTAGAAACAGTTGAGGGACCATTTTTTGCATTATCTCTCTATTATAAAAAAAATCTTTGGGAGGGAGACTAGGGAGATGAGACGTGATCTTCTCAGAAGACAATTTGAAGTCCTGCGAGAGACACTTTAACTTGCTCCCAGCTCTTAAGACAATGAGAAGCGACAAGCAAAACACGCAGCTCGTCAGCAGCAGAAAGCCAGCAGATGATCCGACCACTTCTCCTTAGCGTGCATTCAGACAGCCTAATTTCACAACGCGAGCGGTAGAGACACGAAGTAGCAAAAGGACAGCTGCTGTACTGGCTTTTAAATGATCGGGCAGCAAGACAAGCAGAAAATGTTCTTATTTGAGACTAGGTGCATTTTAATGTCAATAACCAGTATATTTTTAATTTTTTGGAACATTTCCCACCTGTATTCTTGCAGTTTACCTCGAGACCTCAGATAATAGGCACTACCTGTGTGATTTTGGGCTATACAAAAATAAACTGTATTGTATTGTATTGTATAATAAGTAAGGCTGTTTGTGTTATGTTTGCATTTTGGGCATAGCAAGCAGCATGCTCTAAATTTACTTCAAAGACTAGGAGACATATTTTCTGTGTAAAATATTATGCTGAATAGTTTTTGTTCTTTTATAGACCTTTATTTTTTGTTTTCCCAGATCTTTTCCCACATTTCTTCTGATATTTCTAAATTCAGTCTCATTTTCCATGCTGTCTTTAAGCCCTACATAAAGGTATCTGATAAGTCCTTCATTATCTGGTATAAATGATACATACATCCTACTTTATCAAAGAAAACCCATCTCTCAATTAATGAGAAACTGATGGCTATAATTAATGTGTTGTTTCTTTTTGAAATCCTGTATCAAATATCGAAGAAAACTCTTATCTGAGAATGCCTTTTTTCTCCGGTAAACATTCATGTGGAACTGTCAAATAAATCTCTAAGGTAAACAGTCCCTTTGGACACCCATTAATTAAAGCCAGGATCCATAAATCAGGGTTCTTAGTAGTTTGGCTGAATGCAGACACATGGACTCTTTCTCCCTCTTAATGCTGAATGACTCTCCGTGCCTTCACTGTAATAATTGTTATCTTATTTTCACAGTATTCTCTGACTGATTTTAAGTTCCTAAGGAAAAAATGTCAAATAGAAACATGATATATTTAACTTGTGACTGAAAGAAAAGTGTTTTAATGAAACTTTGATGTATATTAAAGCAAAAAGCTGCAGGAAACAAGAGCAGAGATCAGGGTGAAGGGCATGATTATGGAGAAACAACAAGCTGAAATTAATGACTACTCCAAAGTTTTCAATAATATTTCTTCCTAGATTGTTTTCACAGAAACAGAATGGCAATGGGGAGAGAAGCTGAAATGCTATTTTCGTTGTCTTTATGTAGCTAATCAACTTGTACAAGAAGATGGAAGTTTTAAATCAACCTAAATTTTTAAACAAAATAGTTCTGCCTGATTAAAAAATGTGTTTCATAAGGAATATGAGCCTTTCTACAGGTGAAAACCAAATTAAGGCATTTTTGTTTTAAGTTGTATGGTTATATGTCCACAAACCATAAAGGAAGGCAATTACTGTATTACTTTATCCAAATTACCTGACTTTTTATTGTTGAATAATGTAGCAAAGGCACACATTCCGTGGGAACGTGCTTTGATATATCCCTTTCTAGACCCCAATAGGAAATATAACATTAAAGAAACTAGACATTTACCTTGCTTTCAATACAGAATTTATTCCCATATTCAAACAGCTGAAAATGAAAGCCTAAAGGATGGTTTGATTGCCTTATGACATTCCTTTGGGCTCTGTAATGATCTGGTGTCCTTCCTTCAGGGATATTTATACATTTTTATAAGATAGCTAATTGTATTTAAGGACATTGCATGCTTACACACATGAGCAGGGAGAATAATTTCATATCCTCAAAACCTCTAGATACAAGCAGGCAGATGCTTAATCTCAAAATGTATTTCATTTAGGTGCTTGGTATGCACACATATACAGACTAACATTTTCATATTTGGCTAATCTCATTCAACTTCGTGGGGTGAACTGGTGATTGCGCCAATACCAATGAGTGTAATAATAATAATACATTTTATTTATTTGTAGGTGCCTTTCTAAACACTCAAGGTCACCAAACAATAGATAAAACACACATTATAAACAAAACTAAAATACAAAAATGAAAATCAGGCAGAGCAATTGTAATCATTAATTGTAATAGGGTAAACCATTTTGAACAGGGCACCATTCTATATTAGAACACAAAGACACACACTCACATTCACACCCATCCATTTTAGATTTACCAGGAGAACATGCACATTACATAATCACAAAGACCAAGTAGAGAATTTATACCAACGATGCTGGATTAGGGAGTTTGGGTGGAAGACCAGAGAAAAAACCCTTGCAGACAGGGTACTTATTTGTGTTAATTTTTATATTTCATGCACCACCTACTTACTGTGCACTCTATAGATTTAGCACCCTGTGAGCTTGGGTGGTTCCATTGTCTAGGTTAAAAAAAATCCATGCTTTGTGACCCAGAAAATAACTATGGTGACATTGTTTTACATACCTTTAAAAAATTAAACAAGTTTATTCAAGAAAACACACAGATTAATGGATTTCAATGTCTTTTTCATTAATATTTATAAAGTAATTTCATACTTTATTTAACTTGAATTTCTTCTAGAAACCATGACAACCATCAAATCACAATGGCGTGGACTGAAAAAAATGACAGTGGCTTCATTCTGTATTAAGATAATGGTGGCTCAAATAACTGTTATGCTACTTCTCAGAGGAGTGATCATCTTCTAGAAGAAATGCAATTGCTTCAGTGTATCTTATTTGCTTCAGCATTACATGAACAGATTCTCTTAATCACGTTGTAATGCTGCCAGAAGATTCAGGCAGCAAAAAATACTTTGCACACATTGTCCATTTAAAATTTGTTAGAAAAAAGTACAATGACAGATAGTTTAATGCTTTTATAGAAGGTCCAGATGTACATAATAATCTCATCTTTCATCTCATCTCATTTCTCATTTTCTTAACTGCTTTTCCTTGTGAGGGTCATGCTGGCAGCAGACCAGTGCAGACTTATCTTTCAGCTACAGATTCCAGCTCTTCCTGGGGAATTCCCAGATGTTCCCTAACAAACTGAAGGAATATAATCTCTCCAACGTGTCCCAGGTCTGCCACAGGGTGTCCACTGTAGGAATAAGTGTGATCTATCGTGCCCACTAAGAGGGACACCACTAAATTGAAAATGGAAAGATGGATTTTAATTTGGTTAATTAATCATCAGTCTTGCCTTTGGCAATATCGGTAATTGATCAAACAATTCAGAAAGGATTCTACCTTATTTACCTTACCTTTCCCTGTTCTAGGAGGCGGATCTCCAGCATCTAGGGTTTTATCAGGTGAACACTTATTTTAAGAATCAAAATAATACAATTTATGGATAAGCCCAAGGATTACAGAAATTTCATAGCTGGATATATATGTTGACATATAATACAGGATGCAGACAAACTAGACACATAAATATATAACATCATAGGCTGACTGTTTCCTTACTGTTCACAGAGTATCAGTCCAACCAGCCTGCAAGGAAACATAATTTCTTCTACTTGTGCTCATGATCCCATTCTTTTGGTTATTACCTACAGCTCATAACCATAGGTGAGGGCAGGGATATCGATCAATTGGTAAACCAAGAGCTTTGTCTTGAGGCTCGGCTCCTGCTTCACTACCATGGACCAATGCGGCAGCCACAGAGTAGCTGTCATAGTCCAATTTTCTTTTTGATCTCATGCTCACTTATCCATCTCTTATGAACAAGATCTGAAGGTAATTTTATCTCCCCTAAGGACTGTTGTTCCCTTCTCACCTGGAGAGAGCAATCCACTCTTAAACATGGCTTCATATTTGGAGGTGCTGATTCAAATACCATCTGTTTCACACAGTGTGTGTTGAAGATCACAGTCACGTGAGGCAAAGAGGACAATATCATCTGCACAAAGCAACAATGTTTACCAGTAGCCTCCCAGACTGGACACCCTTACATCCTAGACTGTGCCTTGATAACTTGTCTGTAGACCAGTTTCACATTTCCACATACCCTCCAGTAACTGTGCCATGGAGATGAGCTGTCTACTATTTCAATGCCAGGATGGAGTCCACATTGTTCATCTTTTATCTTTGACAACCCTTCCAGTACCCTTGCATAAGCCTTACCTAGAAGGCTGAGAGGTTTATTCCTCTGTAGTCAGAACATGCAGTCTGGTCACTTTCCTTAAATATGGGGACCACCACACCAGTTGGCCATTCTAACAGTGCTTTATCTGCCTTCCATGCAACGTTGTATAGATGCATTCATCACGTTATCCTTTAATACCTTGACATGGTGGTCGTTCTCAGTGATTCTCAGAGTTGGTTGTCTGGAGCTTTGTATTCCTAGTAGGGCCTTTTTTGGCAAACAGGTTTGGGCTTAAAGGTCAGGCAAAAAATGATTCACAACAATACTCATGAAGGAACAAATAAAAAAAAAAGTCTACCCTGTCTGTCATAGCGTTACTAATAGCAACTTCTAGAGCCAGTCTCTCGGGTGGAGTTGACTAGCCAGACTCAGCCCAAAATGGCAATATGGAGCTGTCTTTTGGGCTCACCAGCTGCAAGACAAAGGGTAAGGGTCAGGTTTGTTTCCTATTTTAGTGGTGAGCATAGGCAGGAAAAGCCTAGATGGACTAGAATTGAGCAATTACACATCATAATAATATCAGCTCAAAAAATGAAAATACAAAATTGTAAAACATTGACTGGGAATACTGTTATGAAGTACAAATTATTAATTTTACTATACATGCAATACATTTCTTAAAATTTGAACGTGCAAAGTAAAATATGATTATTGTAAATGTTCTACAAAATTCTGCACACCTTACAATAATGACTGTAAGCCTATAATATTTTTTATAATCATACTATATTCAAAAATTGACTATCTGAGTGACTGATGGCATAACATCATTAATGTTAAAATATTTGAGTTTTATAGGTCCGTGCCTTTTGAATACCATAAATTGCTCCTTGAGATCTGGTTCCATCGTATTTTAAACATGCTATAATTCAACCGTTGTTGAAAATATCTAATCCTGATCCCTCTATTTTGAGTAATTACAGGCCAATTTCAAAACTGCCTTTTATTGCCAAAGTTTTGGAAAAGGCGGTTGAACAGCAACTTTGTGCCTTCTTAGAAAAGCAGTGGTTCTTTGATTCTTTTCAATCTGGTTTTCGGAGGCGACATTCTACAGAAACAGCTCTTCTAAAAGTTTTTAATGATCTTTTAATTGCTGCTAATGCATGCAGGTGCTCTGTGCTTGTACTGTTAGATCTTACTGCAGCTTATGATATGGTGGACCATCGGATCTTAATTAATAGAATAGAGCTGTTAGGTGTCTCTGGCTCTGCATTGGACTGGTTCTCCTCTTATTTGTCAAATAGGAGTTTCTCAGTCGGTGTGGCTGGCTTTTCATCTGACTCTGCTCCTTTGACATGTTGAGTGCCACAGGACTCAGTTCTTGGACCTATACTTTTCTCTTTATGTATTCTTCCTCTATCACAGATTCTTAACTCCTTTAAGGACATCTCGTATCATCTATATGCAGATGATATACAGCTTTATTTTTCATTTAAGCCGAACCAAATGAATACTTTGGTCACTTTGTTTGATTGTCTGTCTCAGGTTAACGACTGGCTCAGTAGTAATTACCTGCAGTTGAATTCAGGAAAACTGGAGTACAAATTGTTGCTCCTCCTATTCTTCATTCAGTTTAAAATTATCTTCTGTCTCTCCTGTTATTAAGTCGAGTCTACGTAACCTTGGGGTTATTTTTGACCAGTCCCTAACACTTGATGAATATGTAAGGTCAGTCAGCCGCTCGTGTTTCTTTCATTTAAGAAATCTCTCAAAACTAAGAAATGTTGTTTCAAAATGAGAATTGGAGATGCTTGTTCATTCTGTTATTTCCTCACGGCTTGATTACTGTAATGCTCTCTTTATAGGTTTGAGCAAGTCCTCTCTCTCATGCCTTCAGTTAGTTCAAAATGCAGCTGCCAGGTTCCTAACTCGCGCTTGCCGGGGTGATCATATCACCCCTATCTTGCACACACTGAACTGACTCCCAGTGTTTTGTAGAATTCATTTTAAAGTTTTGGTACTTACTGTACTTTCAGAGCTTTGCATGGAGAATCTCCTGAGTACCTAACAAGCCTTCTCCAATGCCATACAGCTTGCCGGGCTCTAAGATCTGGGCAACAGGGCCTTCTCGTTGTCCCCTGCACTCGGCTAAAAACTCGTGGGGATCGTGCCTTTCAGTCTGTGGCACCAAGACTATGGAATAGCCTGCCTCGTGGTCTGCGTGGAGTCGAGTCTGTTGATTCTTTTAAAAAACAACTAAAATCATTTCTTTTTAAACAAGATTTTAATCAGTGCTGAATAGTTCCAGTTTGTTTATTTATTGTTTTTATTGTTTTTTTTTATATTTTGTTTTAACTGTTGTATTTGTACCGTATTTGCTGTTCAGTGCTCTGTGACCTTTTGTCTGTGAAGGGTGCTATATAAATAAACTACTACTACTGCTACTACTTCTACTAAAAGGTGTCAGCCCTGAAAAGTGTAAAGCACAAGAAGACTATTTTCTTAGATTTGTTTTAAAATGTCTTTATTTTGCATTTCATATTTCTTAACAGAAAGATATAAATATTGCCTCTGTGGGTACAACCTATGCAACACAACATTCTTAAATAATTATTTGTAGTGCACGTATCAAAAATCAATATAATTAAAATTGTATCAGAAGGCTCAATAGCCATGGAACTGATTTGCTTAGAATACGAGATGCATAGTGCAAGCAGTAGGTGGGCTATCCTTCTGTTTTTTTAATAGCATCTATTCACCATCCTTTAGTGTGTAATTGACATACACTTTCCTGATGACACAAAGGTAGAATAGACTTTGTCAGTTTGGTAGAGTTGGAGGCTTCTGTGGCAGGGGTGTTAGAAGCATGTGCCTCCAGTGTAATTTTTGTTTAATAAGCCTTTAATTTTAACATATATAATCTCCATCACTACGAAAGAGCAGACATCCAATAAATGTACAGTTCATTATTATGATGCAGAGCCTCATAGAATCAGTTTACATTATATTGTATTTTCTAATAGCATATTAGCAAAACATATTTGCATACCAAAGACACTCAACTTTGTAGCTTTTTGTTCCATCAAAATAGATAGGAAAATGGGCAGGAAATAGTAGCATTCAATGATTATTCACCACTATAGACGGTGACCATTGATGTGCTTCAAGTCAGGTTATAGGGAGCATGGTGAGGTTATTTATTATTTATCAATTTTAGAAATGATAAACTCTATCATGTTCACAATTCTGTATTTTTTTGTTTTGGCCCATTTGCCAGGCTAGTAATCTGTGACCCATTTCCTAATAAGCTTGCATTAGATCACTTAATGGAAGTATGTACAGTAGATTACTCAGCAACAGCAGATACAAACTAAGGGCAGAGTGCTTTAATTTCAGTGACATAAAGTGGGACAAACAAGCAATTTATGTAAGGACAGTGATTTGGAGAGACAGAATGAGACCAATGTCATGTAAATGTGTATATGACTAAGAGCTTGTATAGAACTGGTTTGTCTTGACCATTTCCAGCTCTTTATGTAGCTCTTTATATACTATATATTATATTTATATTATATCTAACATTCTATGCTTTTTATATGCTTTGCCAGCAAATTTGATTCTGTTCTGTAAGATGTATGAACAGTAAGTTATGTTTTAATTAAAGCCTCATTACACACACACAAGCTTGAAATAATAATAGAAATAATGACCATGAATGAATTGCTGCATCATTGACAAAGCCATCTCCTGAATTTCATGAAATGCTTAAACATTCAAATGTTGAGAGCCATTGATGCCACCCGACATCAGAGTAAGTAATTACCTTTTCAGTGTACAGTAGCCAGGGTTCTCATAGAAGCCTCTATTTGAAGGAAAAGAACAAACAAAAGAAAAGTGATTTTTCTTAACATGTCCATCGGTGAATAATTAGAAAAAAATAAAATATTCCTGGAAAAAAGAAGTTTGCTTTAAGCAGAAAATAGAGGTACATAACTGTGCTATGTAATTCTATTCTATTGTTGTGCATCTAGCATTCATGTTATTATATCTGAATCTTTATAAAAATTGCTGCCTTCTAAAGTTCATTTTCTCAGGCTAGTGCTTTGAGGCTGCTTATGAAAATTACACAGAAGGTAGTACTAATAGATGGCCTGGAGCTTGTATAGTAGCTCTTACTTTATGCCACTCCAAAAAAACATTCATTCATCCCAAACTGTAGTTGTTTAGATGAAAACATGTGCTGCTGTGTCATTTTAAAGCTTTGCTAGCTTAATGTAAAGCCTGTTTGGAGTCTATCAATATGGATGTAAAAGCTGTCTGTAAATTGTGTATAATATCAGAAGTGACCCAATCGTTATTAATACAAATTCTAACATGCTTTTGGAGAATAAGTGATGATTGTGACTGTTGTTAGTACATATGCCCCACAAGTTAAGTATGCAGTGGATGAGAAAGAAGATTTCTGGAGTGAGTTGAATAAAGTGGTGGAGAGCGTACCCAAGGGAGAAAGATTGGTGATTGGAGCAGAGGAGGTGATGGGTTTGTATTGTGTCAAGGAGAGGAATGCAGAAGGTCAGGTGGTAGTGGATTTTGCAAAAAGGATGGGTATGGCTATGATGAGTACGTAATTAAAGAAGAGGGTGGAACATAGGGTGATGTACAAGAGTGAAGGAAGATGAACACAGGTAGATTATATCCTATGCAGGAGGGTCAGTCTAAAAGAGATTGGAGACTGCAAAGTGGTGGCAAGGGAAAGCGTAGTTAGGCAGCATAGGATGGTGGTCAGTAGGATGACGTTGGAGATCAAGAAGAGGAGAAGAGTGAGAGCAGAGCCAAGGATCAAATGTCGGAAGTTGAAAAAAGAATACTGCAAGGTTGAGCTCAGGAAGGAGGTAAGACAGGCACTCAGTGGCAATGGAGAGTTACCAGACAGCTGGGCAACTACAGCAGAAATGGTAAGGGTGACAGCAAGAAGGCTGCTTGGTGACATTTTGACAAAGGAAAAAGGAAAAGGAAACCTGGTGGTAGAAATGGGGAAGTATAGGAGAGTATACAGAGGAAGAGAATGGTGAAGAAGAACTGGTATAGTCAGAGAGATGCAGAAAGTAAACAGAAGTACAAGGAGATAAGGCGTAAGGTGAAGAGAGAGGCGGCGAAGACTAAAGAAAAAGCATATGATAAGCTGTATAAGAGACTGGACACTAAGGAGGGAGAAAAGGACCAGTACTGATTGGCTAGACAGAGAGACCAAGCTGGGAAAGATGTGCAGTAGTTTAGGGTGATGAAGGATAAAAATGGAAACATACTCAAAAGCGAGGAAAGTTTGTTGAGCATATGGAAAGAGTACTTTGAGAGGCTGATGAATGAAGAGAATGAGAGAGAGAAGGTTGGATGATGTAGAGATAATGAATCAGGAAGTGCAATGCATTAGCAAGGAGGAAGTAAGGACAGCTATGAAGAGGATGAAGAATGGAAACGCTGTTGGTCCAGATGGCATACCTATGGAAGCATGGAGGTGTTTAGGAGAGATACAGTAGCAGTAGTTTTTTTACCAGATTGTTTAATGCAGAGGATGTCTGAGGAGTGGAGAAGAACTGTACTGATACCGATTTTTAAGAATAAAAGGGATGTGCAGAGCAGAGGGATAAAATTAATGAGCCGCAGCATGAAGTTATGGGAAAGAGTAGTGGAAGCTACGTAAAGAAGGGAGGTGATGATTAGCAAGCAACATCCACAAATGCAGTGTTTGCTCTGTGGGTATTGATGGAGAAGTATAAAGAAGGCCAGAAGGAGTTGCATAGTTGCATTTTGTCTTTGTGGACCTGCTTAAAGCATATGACAGGGTGCCTCGGGAGTAGTTGTGGTATTGTATGAGGAAGTTAGGAGTGGCAGAGAAGTATGTAAGAGTTGTACAGCATATGTACGAGGGAAGTTTGACAGTGATGAGGTCTGCGGTAGGAGTGAAGGATGCATTCAAGGTGGAGGTGGGAGTACATCAAGGATCGGCTCTGAGCCCTTTCTTATTTGCAATGGTGATGGACAGGTTGACTGATGAGATTAGACTGCACTTCCTGTGGACTATGATGTTTGTTGTAGTGAGAGTAGGGAGCAGGTCAAGGAGAACCTGGAGAAGTGGAGATATGGTCTGGAAAGGAGAGGAATGAAGATCAGTAGGAACAACACAGAATACATGTGTGTGAATAAGAGGGAGGTCAGAGGAGTGGTGAAGATGCAGGGAGTAGAGTTGGTGATGGTGAGTTTAAATACCTGGGATCAGCAGTACATAGTAACGTGGAGTGTGCAATAGAGTTGAAGAAGAGAGTGTAGGCAGCATTGAGTGGGTGGAGAAGAATGTCAGGAATGATTTGTGACAAAGGGTGAAAGGGAAAGTCTACAGGACGGTAGTGTTATATGTGCTGGAGATGGTGGCACTTACAAGAAAGCAGAAAACGCAGTTGGAGGTGGCAGAGTTAAAGATGCTAAGATTTGCATTGATTGTGACAAGGATGGACAGGGTTAGAAATGAGGACATTAGAGGATCAGGTTGGAAGGTTAGGAGACAAAGCCAGAGGACGAGATTGCATTGGTTTGGACATGTGCAAAGGGGAGATGCTGGGTATAATGGAAAAGGATGGTATAGATGGAGTTGCCAGGGAAGAGGAAAAGAGGAAGGCCTAAGAGGAGGTTTATGGATGTAGTGAGAAAAGACATGCAGGTGGTGGGTGTAACAGAACAAGATACAGAGGACAGGAGGATAAAATAAAAAAATGATCTGCTGTGGCGACCCCTAACAGGAGCAGGCAGAAGAAGAAGAAGATTAAAATTTAGGTACAAAACTGCAAATATTTAACCCCTGAATCCCTAAATGACTCTGATCAAGTCCTGTACTCCACTTTAAAAGGTGTACAGAAGAAGTGTTTCTGCTTACTGTGTGTCTTGGTTTGGTGTTTAGGATGTAATGGAGATTTATAAAATTAAAAAAATATATACAATCCAACTCGCCTGTTCATGTGACTCTCCTGTCTTTCTGCAATATGCTCAGTAGGTAATATTTTTATTCTCTCTCTGACTTGTCTTTCATATATTCCTTAGTGAATTATTGTTCTAGCCACACTGTACTGCTTACCATGCTATTTGTGTTCCAGGTTCAGTTTCATTGACATTATTTAAAATACATGTAAAATGCATGGACCAGATGTGTTGCTTTTTATCTACTGTAGCTTATTTGTGACATTTTCTTTGCTGTTCATCATATACCTATCCATATTTGTACAAGTCAGGGTCATGAGCATGGGTAGCATTGATGGGATGGGATGCCAAATTATGTTTTCTTACTTGATTCAAAAAATACCCTTTTCACACCCATTTTGTTTGTCATGGCTCAGTTGGACAGGTTAATTGATTTAATAGAAAAAAAATATATTGTTAGCCACTTAAGCCTGCTGGAGGGTTTAGGTAGCATATTATAAATTATTTGAATAATAAAAATGTTAATTTCTAATAACATGAAGAGGTCTGATGATCACTGTATGTTCAAATCAATATGTGCTTTTTGTCATTAATATGCAAGAATGAGTATTATTGGTAAAATATATTTTTTACATTTTTAGAATATTAATAGTGTAATGAGACAATATAAATGTGTACTTCTTGAGCTAAATTTTGGAATGCTATAAGCCCTGTTGTAGAACTTAAACTAAAAATACCAAACAACATGGAGCAATGCCATTATATCATCACAGCTTCAGCTTTTTGAAATGAAAAGACCAGACATCAATACCTAGCAATATTTTCCAGTTACTTATGAAGATTAAGTAGGTGCTCTGCAACCAGCTAAGAGATTTAATCTCCTCCACGAGTCTTGTGTTCTTTCCAAAGTGACCTATTCCAGATTCACTATATGTCCAAAACAATTTGTCTGACTTCTCATTACCTAGAGATGCTATTTTATTCTGAGATCCACCATTACTAGTAAACTATTCATGGTGTGATGAAGTGTAAGTTCAGCAACACTGTACTATAACCTCTTTTTGGCTTTTTTTTTCCTGGCAATCTTACTATTTTGGATGCTACCCAAACTATATGACTATAGTTGAGGATGAGTAGGTAGATTGATTAGTGAACAGCAATACTTGCCTCATCTCACAGCAATGCTTGCAAAATCTGAACCCCTCAGATATATAGCTTAATCTTTGCCTTACATGCAGGATTACATGGCCATGTTAATCTAACAATATTCAGTGCTCCTAGCCTCTCTTGCCAGATATTTGCCACTACAAAACATATCACAATCTATATTAAAACTGACCACGGTAACCCAACTTTTACACATACAGAATAAAATATGAAAATAACTGTGCAGAAGGCAAAACATTGGTAACTAAACAATGTAATAAATTATAGAACTCTTGTAAACTAGTACATCACACTTAATTAAAGACTCAATGACTTGGCTTGCAACTGTCCCAACAAATAAATAAGTAGTTAGCTAAACTACTGTGTACATTATTCTCTTGCAATTGCATTTATTGAACCCCCACGTGAAAGGACAATTTTCCCTTGGGGACTAACAAAGTATATCAAATCTAATTCAAATAAAACCACTAATGCCTTCATTTAACAAAAATTCTATGCAACATATAAAGCCACTTGTAACATTGCCAGTTGAGGTATAATGTTGGTCTTTGGATGGTTCAGAATTCCAGCAGAAGCAGCTTTAACCTGGCAGCACTGAGCGCAAGGGGAAACCAGCTCTGGATAGAGCACCAGTTCACAGCCTTGTGGTGGTTTATTTTTATATCTAGCATTAGGTTTTGCCGTGAATCTTTATTAGATAGAATTTCTCCTACAGCCCCCTTGACTTCAAAGCTGGAATATGAAGGGCTTGAACATCGACTTAGTTTTTATATTTTTTTATAGTGATATATTCATAGCAATGTCTAAGACTGTTTTTTCATAGTCAGTAGGTGTATATAAAGTAACCTATTTCAGGTAATTGAAATAGTCTACTTTAAAATCTTTTAGACTTTGTTTTTTTACAGCCAGGTATTCTGACTTTTTTCCAGTAGAGGACATTGTCAATTTTAATGGTCTCCCTTGCTCTGCAGAATGCTTACTATCAAAAAAGCATTTAATACTGATTGAGTGACCTTTTGCTTTTCATTAGATTACAACTTGCATCTGGTACATGAGAATACTATAGGGAATAAAGGTGCTGCTAAAGTAAGTTATGCTTATTTCGTTTCCAGATGCTTAAAATAAATCAGGTAATGACTTGGAAAGCTCCTTCTGCTTCCATTCTTAAAAAAGAGGAGTTTTTGCTGATCACCTAATGTTTGTCCATTATTTTGTTTATATAGTGACTTTTATATAGTGACCTTTGCAAGTCAAATTGGAAAACAGCATGAAACTGAAGTTTCATTGATTTTTCTATGCACATTCCTTTTTTACAGTTTGTGAGAAAATTATGCATTGTCAGCAGCTGACACTTTATATTTTTGTGAAGTCTGCTGAGACCACATGTGCTCAAGTAAAGTTTATTTAGTGGAAAACTGCCAAAAAGCAGATGAGGCCATGTGACCCTGCCAAAATAATTTGAACGTTGTTGACTGAAATCAGAAATCATTTTAAAGCAGCTGCTATAGACGCTGATTCACATCTAGCAAAGGTTATGTGCCCTAAAAAAAGGCAACACTTTATCTTGGCAGATAGCACAAAAGGACAAGCATTATAATGCCGTAAGTGGCCACAGAGGATAACCTAAGAGACGCTCTGGATTCCCTAAAGATAAAGAGTGACATAGCTTCATTCTTTAAGCTGTAGATGAAAACACTTGTTCAGTCAGGCATGCATTCACTGCAAGCTGTAACCAAACACTTGCTCTTCTTCCATCAGCTACAGTACATTGAATATTTTTATGTAAACTGAGATATTTATGTAAGTTGACTATTAAATAATTAGATGCCAACTTTTTAAATGCAGAGCCATCAAAGACAACATCATTGCTTTTGGAGAAAGGAACCTTGGTAATAATAGGGCTTTAAATTAAACCTGCATTGCTGTGCATCTAGTGAAATATTAAGCATGGTTTAAAAATAAGGAAAGTTGACATATGGAGTTATACATCTAAAGCTGATCACTTTGAAGTCCATTTAGGTTTAAAGCACTGATCATGGTTGTTTAAATGAGTTTGTTAATTGATCAATGATATCAGTTACCTAATTATAAAATAATCTGCGGTGTTTGTACAATTTGTGTAAGGTTTCTTTTGCTTTGTGTAGCCACATGTAAAGTGGAATACTTACTTGTCCTTGTTTATTCTCAAGAAATAAAAAGGCAGTCTGATATCATAAAATGAACCAACCAAATGCAGAAGACAGTAGTATAAAAAAAGACTGCAGTATACAGCAATACATAAAATGTACAATGTGCAATGTAGACAAGTAATATTCTGTTTCCATTCAATTTCATCCAAAATTATTGGCACCATTCATAAAAATGAGATTAAATTGATGGAGAAATAAGAACCACACATGTAATGAGTAATATTTTAAACTTAAGCAAATGGATAAGCCTCCATGCCTTTATTGTTAAATACATTTTGGAACAAAATAAAGTTTTTTTGTAGTAACACAAATTTTCATAGAGATGCAGATTCCAAAAATGCTGGCTCCACAAATTTCAGTGTTTGGTGAAGTCTCCCCTGCAAAGAATGCAAGCACTCTGCATCTTTCCATGGTGTTTAACAAGAACACGTGTGGAAGGATCTTGGACCACTCTTTCATGCACAACATTTCCAACACAATGAGATTCTTCTCTTTAATTGAGACAACAGATTTTCAATTGGGTTGAAGTCTGGAAACTGAGATGGTCATTACAAAACCCTAATGCTGGGCTACCATTACTTTGTGGATTTGAATGGGTGCTTCAGATCATTGTTTAGTTGTAGGATTTCAACCATAGTGCAGTTTCAGCCTTCTAGTAAAGGAAAGCAGATTTTGAACTAAAATGTCCTTTTATTGAATGGAATTCATTATGCCACAAACTTTAACAAGAGCCCTTGGACCACTGGCAGCAAAATAACCCCAAAGTATCAAAAAGCCAACAACTTATTTTATTTTGGGTATGAAATGCCCATTCTTTCTGTTCAGTCCCCTTTTTTCACCAAACATGATAATGGTGTGCAAGGTCAAAAAGCTACATTTGTTCTCATCTGAACAAAACATATGATTCCAGTTGTAAGTCCAATGTTGCTTGGCAAAGCTCAGATGCAGGGATTTGTGTCTTGGTCTTAGGAAAGGCTTCTTTCATGCAACATGTCCAAAAAGCTTCTGGTCGTGGTGGTGTGTTATTGTTAATTTTGAATTGTGAAACCCCAAGATTCAACTAAACTTTACAGTTGTAAAGCTGTGATCTTTGAGTCCCTCTTTGTCTCACTTAGCATTCTCACTCTGTGAGGGAGCAATATGTGGATGCACCCCCATCCTATATTTAGACTATAAAATCATTGTGTTTCTAGACATTTTAGTAAGTTAATTGACTGCAACGAGACTTTAGATGTTGGCACCTCCATTGTACGCTTCCCTGTTGGTCCTTCATTAAATTAGAGCTAATTCAGTATGTTTTGGTCTTCATTAGGTTCTTTCTGCACACAGAAATTTAAAGTATATACCAGTGACTTGACACTGTTGCAGTTGCAGAAGAAATAAAAAAAAATGTTTACTTGAGCATGCAGATTCACTTCAGTAATTTTTATATTGTATAATCCAGCCAATAAAACGATTAGGTTTCAAGTTACCAGCTCTGAATTAATGATCATAAAATGATACTCCATGAGTTGACTGCTTATGAAAAGAGAAACTGAAGAATTAAAATTTGTGAGGAAATGGCCCGTGACAGAATTCTAACTAAGTGTAACATTTCTGGGTTTCAAAATAAATACTTGCACTAGTCTAATCAAATAGTAATTTAATGTAAATTTCCATTGCCCAGACTCTAAACTCTCTCACAATAAATTTTTTGTGTTTTTGTTTTCACTGTAATATTTACATTTGTGATAAGATTTGTATTGTAATTGGCTTTTTTGTGCTCATTCTGGTTAACCTTCTTTATTGGATCATTTTAATATTGCTGATATTTTAAGTTCAGTTCATCCATACATCAGTTTTTCCAAGTGAGGTTTCTTAACAGTTTTTGAATTAGCCTATTCCTGCAATATCAGGAATAACACTTGGATGGGATGATACAGAGCACATTCACACTTGCTAATGCTAGGCCAGTTTTAAATCACAAATTCATTTAAGGGACATACATTTGGGATGTGTGTAGAAACCAGAGTAGTATGAGTAACATGGAAAAAGGACAAGGGGAACATGTCCAAACAGCCTTGGCCATTTTTCAGGTCAGCTAATATAAATATCTTTTAAAGAGTACACAAAAGAACTTTGCCAATATATCAGGATAAATGGCAGGTGGATATAAGAGAGACTGCTCTGATGACTGGAGTAATATAGAGGCCCTATCTATCTGCATTGTGAACTGGCACATGATAAAGATATAGGAGCAACTGCAGCTACATATGAGTAAGCTGTTGGACTTAGTACAGAACTCTTGAGAGATGTACAGAACTCCAGAAGATGTACAGAGATAAATAAGTAAACGATGCTGGACTTCAAGGATAAAAGATATCACTAAGTACACACAGAATTAAAGTCATAATAAAATTGAGCACAAAATACCTCTAAATGCTGTATGCTTCCTTTGATTTTGTTTTAAGTAAATGATTTTTGGGCTCCTTTTGAAATAGTGTGTTTATAATCATACTTACTTATTCAATACATACACTGTGCTCTTGTACTATAGCAAGACCTCTGCTAGATTCTTATACAAAAATTGCTATCAGTGTTTATTTGCAATAAAGGGTGATAGAATTTAGTTAAAGATTGCAAATTGCAGATATGGTCTTAATTTCTAATCATCTGGGTTCTGGATTGATGCAGCTTAGAGGGAAATAGACTCTCATCCTCTGATGGTGCCAGTTTGTTATCAATGCGTACGTATATTTACTGAAAATACTCCATGAAATTGCACTTATTTGTTTTTTTAGTATTCCATCTTGTCAAAACAAATCATTGTTATTATCTTTCCATTTCTTAATCTTGATTTCACCAGTGAAAGGCATAGGGAGCCCAGCAGGACCAGACATGAGAAAGCAGAAACCAATAATGAAAGGAACACCAGTCTAACATAGGACACCCATCTTAACAATATTTAGTTTAGAAGACTTAATCAGCTTTGTGGCTTGTTATTGGAAAATGTGGTTCCTAGAAAAAAAATTATATGAGCATGGGTAAAACACACCGCCTCTGTACAGAAGGTACTCGGCTGGAACAGCAAGTGGCGCCAAGCAATGTTTGCAGCTAATCTTAAATCATAATTACACGTATAAAGTCAAAAATATGAGCAGATAATTACAGTGGCACATGTATACCAATTGTCTAACATTTTCTCAGACTGTTCTGTTATGTTTAATTATTTATATAAGGCATATATATTTTATTCATTGGATTGCTGATTATTATTGTATCATGTAGTGTCAATAAAAACCTTAGAATTATGTTATTATGTATTACAGAAAATGTAGAGGAGCGATAATTAAATTAAAGATTTTGTTTGCTTAGATCATATTACACTGCTGCTCAAGTGTCATTTAAATGTATGATTGTGTAGTGAAAGGCTGAGCCGAGTACCAATTAAGATATGATTGTCTAAGCTGGTGAAGTTCTGAGCACAGTCTGTATTATTTTTTTCTCTATTTTATATCCAGAGCTGTTCCCTAATAGATGCAGTGCATGTCCACTCTGAAAAGCATTACTTTAGGTGTAACTTGGTGTATGGACAGCTCTACAGTACATAATCTGAAATTAATTTTCTGTATTAGATATTGCAGTTTAGATAAAGATTTAGCTTCATAGATAATAGCATTGAAACTGAAGATTTTTTTTCAAATAAGTTATTCTGCAAAATTTTAAATACACATACATCAGACTCGAACATTTTCATCAGCAAAATTGATGCATTCCGAAACCCAAGTTCTGTGCTTTGTGTATATTTTTGCCAAACGTAATAGAGTTTAAAAATATGAACATTTTTAAAAATATTATATGAGTTTATCTTGATAACTGTCACACTGTGTCTTTGTCAGTTGATGATTCCCCATATGACTTGAAGGACAGTGTTGGTAAAAAAAAGTAATATTCACATCACAAGAGATTTCTGCTGATATGTGACATATACATTTCCCATTGAGGAATAAGGTTAATAGGGCAATTTCATATCAGCTTGTGATCCTGAAGTATGGTTTCTTTTCATGTATAGTAAATGTCAGGTTAGTGTAAATGCTTTTTGTACAACATAACACTTTTAACACAGTCCTTCTCTTCTCTTGTCTTCTCTTCTCTTCTCTTCTCTCTCTCTCTCTCTTCCACCTCCACTCCTCCCTCAAGCTTCGTCTGCTTCCTCCTGACTGTAGCTCTCTTCTGAGTGTGGCATCAGCCCTGCACAGGAGGGATCAGACTTTCCCCATGCTACCTCTGGCAGTGGCCATTGACCCCATCAGGGTTTAGCTTCCATGCTTCAGACTTGTGGCACCATAGCAAGCCCTTCGGGAGCTGCCCTCTCTCGTCCTGGAGATATACTGCCCCCATGGAAGCTCCTTCCCCTGGTCCTTCACTCGGTCTTTCCCTTAAGAAGACGTCCTGGCCGGGTAAGAGTCCAGACTGTCCATTACAACAGATAAACTGTCTTGTCAGAACAGCTCTGGCTTGTCAGCTAACCTCCTGACCTGGGAAGACTGTGCTGTCATCAAAAGTCCAGGAGGGTTATTAGTGACCCCCTACAACTCCTTCCAAGCTCCACCTTTAAATGTGCAACATAATACTGATTCTGCAGACCATATGCTGGCAGGAAATATTTTGCCCTCCTAACTCTTTGTTGTCTTTATTTAATTTTTTGTTAGATCACTCAGAATCCAGGATTCTTTGGACACATTACACAATTTCTCCCAGATCAGTTTCTTTGCACCAGTGCTCTGTTATGCTGCCGTTCTAGTAAACCAGTACATGTACATGGTGTGGAACTGGACCCGGACACAGACAGGCAGACAATGGTTTCACAGCCAGCACACTCATTTTATTGACAATATTTACATAAAAGTTCAGTGCACAAACCCGGTGCTGATCCCCCAAAGTCCAGGCCTCTCTTCACAGTGCCTTCCTTCTGGCCGCCTCCACTCCTCTCTCCAAGCTCCGTACTCTTCCACCCGACTCTTGCTAATGAACGGAGGGAGGCGGCCCCTTTTATCCCAACCCGGATGGGCTTCAGCTGCTTCCCCCGCAGACACACCCCCATGTGGCGGAAGTGCCAAGTGCGCACCCGAAGACCTCCGGGTGTCCCCAGTCTTCTTCCCCCCACCATTTCCTGGTGTGGCGGAAGTGTTGAGGTCCAGGGTTCTACAGGCACCGGGGCACTGCCTGGCGGTGGCCACGGGCCCCTACAGGGTTGGGCTCCCATGCCCTCTACCCATGGCCCCCAACACAACCAGGGCGGTCGCCCCCTCGTGGTCTGGAGGAGGCACAGGCCTCCAGTCCTCCTGGGCATCCCGGCTGGGCTCCACCCCCAGCCGCATGTCACAATGGATAAGTCTTTCTGTCTCCTGGTAGTGCTTTTGTTTAAACAATGTCATGTCTTCTTACATTCCTCCTGCCATTACAGATTTTCCTCTCTTGAAGCCCTTTCTGGGCAACACATTATATATATGTATACTGTAAGTTGAGGTGTTATTTGTTATTTTATATAATTTCTCACAACTTTGAACTGGATTAGTAGATTGAAGAATGTTACCTTATTTGTTCCACCTCCAGTTGCACTGGAACAAACATAAACATATAATTTAGGTTATAATTACACAATAAAAAGACAAAAAGTTTAAATTCATTAACGCAAACAAACTATGGCAAAATAATTGCCTTAATATTGTAATTGAGAAATGGCCATTTGACAAAGAAGGAGAGAAAACAAAAGCTCTAGTCAGAAGCATTCTTGGGTGTCACAGTCAGTAATAAAGACAAAATCACAAACAAAGACAAATGGATTTACAGTGCTCTCACCTAAGGTAACTAGCCATCTATCCCATTGCATTCATCATTGGGCATATTCACAAAACACAGGGACAATGTGAAATAACGTTCTGTCAATGTGTACGTTTTGAGTATTTTTTGAGAAACACACATGTGGAGTTTGGGAGCATGTTCATACGACATGGACAGTGTTCAAGCCAGAATTCAAACCTAGTCTCCAAGTGCTGTTTGGCAGTAGTGCTAATGCCTGTGCTTCCCTCCTCCACACTTAAAGTAAAAACTGAGATGATATGTTTTTAGATGTTGCACCAAAGTTCTTATCTTAACTGTTAATGGTTAAAAAATTTGTACAGGGATATAATACACACTGTGGTGAATTCTTCATTGAATGCCTTAATCCCAGAGCATTATGCTGGAAGTGTTATTATGTAAAATACTGTTATAGACATACTTGTTTCTTTTACTAGTAGTTTAAAATTGATTACACAACAATCTGAAAAAAACAAACTCTTCCACCTCAAATAACATTTTGTGACAAACTTCTCAATTGCCATTTGTTCTGACAGAGAATGCGTGGAGCATTCAGAGACGCCATTTATTTGTCTGCTTCACACCATGGAACATTGCCTCCTCAAAAAAGCATTTGGGCAATGACATACTATAAATTACTGCTGTATGAACTATTATGATTATGTCTTGTTGCTTGTATTGCTACTCAGGAGTTGTACCTGATGCCAATGCACCTTATGAGTAACACCATTAAGAAACTCTCTAGATTTGAAATTATTTCTTATTCATGAGTCACCCACTTTGTATGCCAGTGTTTATTTAAATTAAACCACTGCTTCAGTTGCAGCTATTTTTGGCTCACATACTGTAGTATATTCAAGTCACTATTAAATAACAACTAGCCTTTTAATTTGTATGCACCATGGTTTGTTCTTCATCAAAAGTGTGCTTTTTCATGAGGTGTGACTCCCGAGAGTGAGAATTGCAGGAGGTTTTAATCCCAGCACTACAAAAAGATATGCCAATCAAAATATATAAAAGCCAGCATTCATTAAATGATTCATTTTTGGCAATAGGAACACAGTCTAGGTAATAAAGTTTTCAAAAATGAGAAGTGTAATTAAAATAATTCTTTAAGTAAAAATCTCCCTACAAGGTTGCGTTAATTTAGTGTTGCTTTAGAGACTAGTGTAATTCGCAGATTTGAAAAAAAAAATATTAGCATAATAGGTAACAGCTGCTTGATTGCATATCGTCCCTCGGTGTGATGACTGTATTATGTATTCTTTTTATTTCTGTGGACTCTTTCTGAATTGCCGATTTATTCTATTTTTTCCTTTACTCTCTGAAGATTTGTTAACTTATATATTCTGCAGTCTATTGGAGGTCCTGTATGGGAAGACCTTCAAACAAGGTCTTCTATGAACCAGCACATGATATTAAAATGATAAGACTGCAATTCTTTTGAGCATGGCCATTTACTCCTTCATTCCGTCATTCATCTATATGGCTTCCTATCTCACTTCGGCCTTATAAACCTGTGTGATGTGAGGCTTACACAGCATAATTTACCCAAAAGGTCTAACAGGGTATGGCCACAGCTAAACATACTTATAACTCAGTGCTCAGTGCTGATATATAGACTACTTATGAGAAATAGAGGATTTTCTGCCAGAAAGAACTGAATTAATCTATGTCATTATAAAATGATGAAAAGCTTATCATCTGGATGCTATCTAATATAATCACAACATGTAAATAATACTGTTCTCAAAACACTAAAATATATATCTACTATATCTAGAAAACAATCTTTAAACAGTATTTTGTCTGAATTTTGTTTTTTGGACATAAACAGAATAAAAGACAAGGTATATCAATGAGATAGCCCATGCAGCTTTTGGAATCAGATTTTATATGACATTATTAATGGCGCAGAGTAAAAGAGGATTACATTGTAAAATGGCAACAAAATTGTTGCTTACATATAGGAAGGCTGAAGAGCTAAACTATTTGCAGTTCGGACGTTTGTGAAGAGCAGCAAAGAAATGAAGACCTAGTGGTGAGGTTTATTAATCATTTTAATGTATGTAGCATGTTTACAGTACACACCTAATTAGAGCTTTATTAGTTTATTTATCAAGATACAGTATAATGAATGTTTCGTTTCCCTAAGGTGTTGGTCAATTTATGGTGCTGTTAATTATTACTTTCCTTGCAAGAGTTCCTAATTATTGTTCATGCCAACTTAATTGACATAATTTCATTGGAGAACTACACAATATAGCCAAAGGAATGTGGACACTGCTCCAAATGTTGAGTTCAGGCGTTTCAGCTGCACCCAGGTTGACAGGTACATAAAATCAAGCACATACCCATGGACTCTACATGGAATCTAAAGGTAGAGTGGTGGCTCTGAGGCTAAGGATCTCTGACCTGAAGGGGTATGTGAAAACTAACAAATTCCTAATACAAGAAATTGTATAAGGCGAAATAAAGAACAAAAAAAAAAAGAAAGAATCTTCATTGACAGGCACTGGGTCAGACTGAAGAGCTCAATGACTTTAAACATGGCGCTGTCATAGTGTCCCAGTATTATATGAAATTTCTGTTCTGTGTGATCTGTTGCAGTCAACTGTAAGTGTCATTATTGCGAAGTGATAGTGTGTAGGAGCAACAACAGTTCAGCCATGAAGAGATAGAGCACTCATGGAGCAGGGCCGCCATGTGCTGAAAATCATATAAATCATCTACCCTGTTTTGCATCACTCAGAACAGAGTTGCAAACTGCCTCTGGAATCAACGTAAGCATAAAAACGGTGTGTTGGGATCTTTATGAAGTAGATTTCCATGGCAGAGCAACTGCACCCAAGCCTAAGATTATTATGTGCAAAGCCAAGCATTGTTTGGAGTTTTGTAAAGGACTCTGGAGTAGTGTAAATATGTTCTCTGGAGTGATGAATTACACTTCACTATCTGGTAATCTGATAGACAAATCTGGGTTTGGTGGATGATAGGAGAACGCTACCTTTAGGACTGTATAGTGCCTACCTTAAAGTCTTTATAATGCCTAGCCTAAAGTCTGGTGGAGTAGGGATAATGGCAGGGTTTGATCTGGTCCGTTGGTTCCAGTTAGAATGCTGGTAATCCTACAGCATACAATGACATTTTAGGCAACAGTTCAAGGAAGGCCATTTTCTGTTTCAGCATGACTGTGCCCCTGTACATAAAGCCAAGTTCATAAAGACAAGGTGTGACAGGTTTATTATGGAGGAACTTGAGCCCTCACCTCAACCATACTTAACACCTTTGGGATAAATTGGAATGCTGAATGAGAGCCAGGTGTTAGCATCTGACATAGCAAATGCTGTTTTGGCTGAATGGACACAAATTCCCACAGGTAAACTCCCAAAAACTTGTGGAAATACTTACCAGAAGAGTGGAGGCTGGTATAGCCCCAAAGAGGTTAGCCAACTCCATATTAATTCTCATGACTTTGGAATGAGATGTTCAACTAGATCATACAGGTGTATTGGTCAGGTGTCCACAAACCTTTGACTGTGTAGTGTATGACGAAGCAGAAAACTTGATGTGTGATTTTCTTTTTTTGACACTTTATATCAGCAATAATTACAAATAAATTCTCAAACCACACAGCTGATATATGCTAATTTTAGAACACCAGCATACTCTTTGCCAACACTTCTAATGCAGGGCAATATGTTTTTCCCCTGGATTTCACAAATTTGAACACAGCAATAGCAATTCAGCAGCATTCTCTGTTTTATACCTTTGATTTATTTTTTGATTGATCTATCTCTTGCAGGTTGTAGCGGAAGGAATCTTGGTAGCAGTGGAAATAATAGTGGAGCACACTATGACCACTTCATCCCAAGACACAATGAGACTCACCCCTATACACATGCGGGCTAGTAATTTCACCTAAAGACATGTTTTCAGACAATGGAAGGAAGTCAGAAATTAAATGTGACTTCTAGATTGCAGTATAGTAGTTTAATTAAGGCACATATGCTATGTTCAAAACCAAATATGCATAGTACAGGGAACAGATATCTCCTTTTAGCACTATCAAAATATTTCTGTGTCCAAAGATATCAGGACCTCTAGATGCTCACATACTGTAGACAAACAGACATCATATCTAAATATAAGTTTTAAATGCTGTGAGGCATCAGAGTTTTGCAAAAGGAAAAAATCTAAGAAATTAATTAATGTTTTGGAACCAAGCATTTCTGCCATGTTGCTATCAGATTCAGGACTTGGGGTTAGCAGGATATAACCGTATATATTTCACCAACCTACGTATTATGAATAATTTACAGTTAATCGAAAAGACTGATACATTGGTAATTTTTAACCCACATTATTTTTGGTAGGTTTACATTAGTGAATGATTTGTCTTTATGATGCAATGACTTTTATTCGAGATCGTTAAAAGGTTTAATGGATTACGTGTTAACAAAAATTGGATAGGGCTATCAGCTCTAGAGACTCAGGTTCAATTCTTTCAATGCACAGTGTGATAAAGACGCTATATGAGCACTGACCCAACACAGACTGACACCGGAGGCACCCGTAATATAAATAAACTTTTTATGTTTCTTCACCTGGGAGCCATGTCTTCCCTGTATCCCTCAGGCACAACACAGTCCCACACTAAGCACAAAGCACTAAAACAAAGCGCAAACGCAAATAAACTCCTCTTCTTTTTATTCCACCACTCCTCGCGGCATGTATTGTCTCCCTCCTCCCAACTGTGGCTCCCGGAGTGGTGGCTGTTGGCTCCTTTTATAGTCCACCCAGAAGTGCTCCAGTTGCTTGATCACCCGTTTCCGCTTGCACTCCTGGATGTGACTGAAGAAGCGCCCAGACGGGCTCAGGAACCCATGCACATCCCATCTTAGCATGGCTGTGGAGAACTCCATCTGCCAGGCTGCCCTGCGGGTATCTTAGGCACCACTGTCACCCAGATGGGCTGCCACCAAGCGTTCCAGGGGAGGTACTGTGTAGCCCATGGCCGTTCCCCCGGACCAAGTACAGAAAGGACATGGGCCCCGGCCGTCCGCCACAACATCAACTATTAAACTTTATTAATACTAGAGCCAACAATAGCATACAATATAACAATGTGTTACAAAGCAAACAAAATTACAATTACGTGGATTTCTAGTTTCTTCTTCTGCCCAAGCGAATTGTAGGTTATCCAGTTTGTTAGGTTTTGGTGGGAGTAATGTATGTCTTTAACTTTATTTTTGAAGTTTAAAATTATAAATAACTTCAATTTCAGCTTTTAATAGATCAGGAATAAGCTATCAGGTGACTAGTAATAATTAATGTCATGATTAATTAAGGCATAGGAAATTTTATGAATCAGAGTAGAATCTTCAATCCATTGTCACTGTTATATTTTAGTTAAGATGTTTCAGCATCACATCCAGCCATTTTTATTAAAATAGTTAGGCTCTATCTATCTAGGTTCAAGTTTGAATGTCAATCCTTCATAAGGCGTCCAGGAGTGTGTGATTCATGTCCTAAGCGGACTTCATTGATAATTAATTTTGGGTTTTTTTCTGAACATTCGTTTTCTCGTACATTTTGCACTTAACGTTTTAGCCTTTTATACTAGGGTATATATTATGGAGGAAAACATTTTCAGAAATTCTTAACAGTAGTAAGGAGCATCCTGAAAATTCTTTAATTGCCTTGTTTAACTTAGATGTAGAATTTAGAATAGAATTTTTGTCTGATTTGCAAGTATCATTTTGTATAGACACAAAATGAATTCTCACAGATCAAGTACACAAAACATAATTTTTAAATTAAGGAAATGAAAATGCTATTAGGCCATGCATTACTAAATGCTATATAATGAGGTCTAATTAAAATAGGAATAATTTTGATCATAAAGTATGAAATTAAACAACTGAGCCAACACAGGGAGCCCTACTTCACTGAGGCTATTGCAATAAAGTCATTAAAATGATTCCCTTGTAATTACATCCATTTAAAATGACCTCAGTTGGATGCAGTCGGCCTTTAGTTAACCTATTTATAATTAGATAATTTGGAAAAATTTAGATACATTTGCAAACCAACATTTCTTAAAGGTTATTGTAATCAATAAGTACAGTAAGTAACTTCTATTCTTCCAGCATGCATTATGCTAGACAAAAGTAATTGAATTTATTTTCATATTGTCTTGTGAAAAATGCTTTTGCTCCTACTTTTTTTAATTTATGTTTTACTCATTTATGATATATAATGTTATGACTGTTGTTGCACAAATAACATAGCACCCAGTGTCAGCATAGTACATTTCTTAGTCAAAAACTAAGAAATTAAGTGCAAAATTAAGTGCAGTACTATTCAACTGTTTGTTTTATATAGTCATCTAACTAGCATAATCCAAAACAGGCTCATGGGTTTGGCTGGAGCCTATCTCAGCTGGCATTGGGCGCAGTGCAAAAACAAACCACTGATCGGGTGCCAGTCCATCGCAGGGTGAACACACACATGCACACAATAGGGCCAATTTAGCTTCAACAGTTCAGCTAACCTGCATGTCTTTGGACAATGGCAGAAAACTGGGGAACCCGGAAAAAGCCCACTGAGGTATGGTGGTTGGTCCCTGGTCTCCTTACTGTGAGACAGCAGTCCCGCCCTATGTTATAAACAGTAGTGTACCTCCAATTTTCAAGCTCACAGCTCTATACATATTTACAGTAAAACAGAGTTAAATCTCATAACAAAATCTAAATACAGAACACAGAATGACAGAATGGCGTATTGTGATGCTGGATGCTATGATGCTGAAGGGAGGAGCACCCAGAAAATGTGAGGGGTATGATCAAAAGAGACAAGATGCATAGAGAGAGAAAAACAATGGAGGTCTGGGAAATGGTTTAAAACGTTTGTCACTTGTAAATGGGAGAATAGTGTTTCTAGATGGAGACCAGGTTACCTAGGAGAGTGGGAAATGATTCATAGAAAACTATGGGCAGCTAGAAGCCTGACAAAGAGCTTCTGTCTTTAAGGGCTTCACAGGCTTCAGTGAAATAAATAATAAAAAATCTGTTATTTTCCAAGTGTAATGCATGCCAGGTGAACAATTTTTGAGTGAATCACAGCCTGATCACTCACATTTGTGATGAGCTTATTTGTATCAATAACATATAGCAATTTTTCTAAAATAATGAGATCTAAGTGGATCCAACAGTTTGTTTCTTTATTTTTTATCTTTTGTTCTTCTGCTACAAAGCACCCATACAATATGTATGCCATTTGCTAAACTAAATCTGTTAAGAGAAGGTTAAAGAAAGTTAGGGCCATTGTGCTGTGGTCACTGCTACTGCCACATGGTTCAAGAGTTTTTTGAATTCTACCTTGGACACCGCCTGCGGGTGTACTAGTACTTCTAGTGCCTGTGCTTTTCTCTGAATATTCTGTTTTTTCCCTCATCCCATTGATGTGCAGGTTAGGTTAGTTGTCATCAAGTTTAAAGTGTATGTGTCCGCTGGAATTGGCTAGTGTCCCGTCCAGAGCTGGTTCCCTTTATGTGGTCAGGACTAACAAAAAAACAGTTAGGGAAAGGATTTATTGTTTTTGTCCTATGTTTCGTTTTTCGTATTGATCTAGTATTGTCTTTGTAACACTGCAAAAATCAGTGACAATTCATTTGTGCCAACTAAGATAAATGTCCTTGTCTATTTTGAGTCCAGCTCCTACTTAAACACATTATAAAATCTCTGCTGTCTACAACATTTGCTTTCATGAAATTGGTGTTTTTATTTTGAACATTATAGGAAGTTACAGAAGAATACAATACTAAAACTGCTATGCCACGTACCAGTTACCAGAATAAATATTTCTTAAAAGTATCCATGCTGCAAACACTTCACCTCAGGGACATGCAGTCAGGGGAGACTTGTCATCATGAAAAGTAAAAAAACTAATAATGATAACCTAAAATAAATGTGTTCACTGGTCTATGCTATAAATTTGTTTTCTGTATGATTCCTATAATTTTGATAATTTTTATAGTCAAAATCACTGAATTTGTTCATTTCCTGTTCAAATACAGGGGAGAAATGCAAGGTGTGGCAGCGATGAGCCGATCCTCACCTTGGACTGTGCTTTTCTTCACACACTGGTTTGATGCATGCATTTGGCGTATGCCTGTTGCTGTCTTTCTGTATGTCGTCAATATAATGTTTGCAGACACGTTTATTATACACCCTGTCTTTCCACAGTCTGGCTAATATTTTTAATGAATGTGTGTGACATATTTAGTCTTGCTGACTGGACGCAAAACCACAGTGAAATGGCACACAATGAGGCAGACAGTACTGTGCCACACTGATGGAGGCGGATGTGAGCCCAATAGGTGCTTGTTGCTATTTTTCTTCTACGTAGAGGCTCTGGGTGCTAATAAGTTAGCGATATCAGAAAGTCAAGTGCATTGCAGCAGTCCATTTATTTTTTATTATATTTTTTGTACCAACTGACTGCCAAAATGGAAGATTAAGACTTTTAAAACTAAAGGAAATGTAGGAGGACTTTCAAAAGAAAGTGATGGAGATTTTCATGAAGGATAAGCGCATGGACTTCATTTACAAATAAAGGTAAGACCATAAACGGTTTTCAATTTTATAAAAAATGGGATCAGACTAAGAAAAAAACAATCCAATATTTAAAAACAAAATTTTGACTGTAAATAAATTATTCTTTTGTTTTCTTGTTATTCTTTTGTTGAACAGTCTGTATTAAAATTGATTAAAGCATCAGAATTAAAAACTTTTAAAAACAACTAAATATTTTAATTAAGGTCAAAAATTGAAATCCGTTTTTTTATTGTACACCACTGTATACTTTCATTTGTGCTGAATGAGTATGAATTGTGGAATTGCAACGGCAAATTTAGAACACATGGAAAGTGCAGAGCAAATGTGCTCTCTCCACTCTCTCTCGCCACTATAAATGGCCAAATATGTAGAAATATATGCAGATGAGATATTAAAAATAACCAGTAGTTAAGTGCATGCTGCCAAATGAACAGTTAACAAGTTACTCTTTTGGGTTCATATATTTGTAAATCTGACTCTGAAGGAGTCAGTACCTCATCAGCCATAAACCTCAACGCACGTCATTACTTCACCTAAGAAACAGCAGTGTCAAAATCATGGTGAAAGTTTTTGCAAAAGCTTCTGTAATATCACTAGTTCAAACATGATTTGCTAAATTTAGATGTAAATTACTATTAATTATATAATTTGGTCAAGTATAATATACACTTTTATTTTATATGAGCGTCCAGAGTTACTGATATATTTCAACAGTGTTGAATAATAATATATTTTCAGTCTATGATGCAATTTTGAATTTAGACCTAATGTCTGTATGGAATAAACTACTAAACAACAGCCCAGAATCTTGTGTTCATATAAATTATTAAATAACTACTACATTTTTCTTTAGAATAAAGAACCAATGGTCAACTTATATTTTTTTGCTTTATAAAGCAGAGGAAAGCATAAAGGAGTCAATGACTGTGTAAGTAGCATCTGTAGCCTTTTTTACAATTTATTTTGAAGAGTGCTTCCCAAATTCATCTTAACCTTAAATTTAGAATCTCAGGTAATAAGTAGAACTTAAGCCATTGGCAACATCAACCCTTAATCAGTCTGTAAAAAGCATGGTGAAAGTCAGTTAAAAATGTACTTGACAGACAGCTGTCTCTGTTAGTTTTTGTTGATGGTCATGTAATAAAATGAGCCAGGTCAATAAGGACACTCAACAAGGCAAGAGTGTGGTGCAAAAGATTCTCTTACTTTAATCTTTAACAGTCAAGACAAGTGCAAACAGTGCAGTGCAATAAAATAAATAAATAAATAATCCATAAAATCACTGTTCTTTGTGAGTTAAAACCAACAATAAATAATCTATTAGAACTAAACAATTATACCATGCCGACATCTGATTCTTTTCCTTTTCTCTCATTCTTGTTAGCCCGGTCTGTCTTTCTCCCTTGTCGCTCCAGCTATGGTCTCTTTCTGGCTCTAGAATCTGTCGGAACACTCAGTGCTGGTCACCCACATCCTGCTGCCTGGGTCACTGACTGCTCTGCCTCTTCACCACCACACTGACTGACATTCTATGATTCTGATTTTACTTTCCTATTCATCAGATTCTGGTCATTTCCCTCCATCCTACTCAGGCTCCTTTTAAACTGATAGGGATGCAGGTGCACTAATTACAGAACCTGGAACTGTAATGTGGCTATTGGCTGAACCGGTCATGGATGCATGAATAGCTGATCTCCCTATTAACCTTTGGAGCTGCTGTGCCACACTACTATGATCCTGGTTTGAATCCCCCCAGGCAGACACATGGTCCAGTGCCACCCTGACCGTCTATCTGCCACAGCCAGGTGTAACGTGGGTGGCCCCTTGGTCGTCCAGCCACTTGGGTTCTCAACAATAAGGATCCTACAATCCAGATCACCCTCAGTGAATCAAGCCACATGGCCGTAGTGTCAGAACTGACACTCCCTCACAATGTAGGTAACGTGCATAATTCGGGACTCTGTCAGCAACTGCTCGTTCGACAAAAAGGTACCCAAGGATTCATAGTACAGAAGGAGTCCAGTCTTCATCTCAGGTCACTGGATAGCGTCCATGTCTCACAACCTTATAGCAAGGCAGGAAGGACCAGGGGTCTCATGTATAACGCCGTGCGTAGAATTCACACTATAACGTGACGTAAGCACAAAAGCTGAGATGTGCTTACGGACAGAAAAATCCAGATGCAGGAATCTGTGCGTACTCCAACTTCCAAAGTAACGCTCGTGCACGCGCTTCATGTAACGCCCCAACTCCTCCCAGAATTATGCCTCTTTGAATATGCAAATCAATATAAATCGCCCTTAAGCTCAGTGTTCTGTGAAAAGACAATGGGAAAAGCATGGGGGAAAAGACAAGAATTTCAGTGAATACCAATTGGAGGCAAAGAAAAACATACTATTTGTTGATTTAAACAGTGGTATAAACAACAAAAGGAAGCCGATTGACTGACATAGCGTGTTGGAGAAACTTGAAAGCTCAAGTTCACAAAGTCGCACAGTGGCGAAATAAAAAAGAAGTTAAATGCTTTATTTTGTATTTGATCTTCAATGTGCTCTTTGTGTGTGAATCACTACGTGCTTCCGTTCTTTCTCTTTCTCCAACGGGTAACAGAATCCATTACATTTGTGATATTACAGCTCTCTGAATAATTAAAATACTGAGATGTATACGTGGTATCATTTTCATGATGATTGGAATGAAAGTATGTTATTAAACATGGGAACACGATGGCACAGTGATTGGTCATGTCTCACACACAATTCTGCTGCGACCTTTGATGAAATAATTTATTGTAGCAGTACTGTCTCTTTCAAACATACTAACCTCCAATTCCTGTCCTTACTTTTCTTTCCCCAAATACCCAATCGCCACACAATCAGCTCTGTAATTGGCGTTAAGCCATCTGTAAGCTTACAACGACAATTGTTCAAAACTGTTAAGGAACATTGAAATATCTTCATAGTACATGTTTAATTATTCTATTCATCTATCCTTCCAGTGTCGCGCCAGCCTCAGTAAATATACAGTGCGCAAGGCAGGAACAATACGTGAACTTGCTAGTGCTGCGGCACCGTGTCCTCACATGTTAAATTATTAACAATACAGATTATTTAAATGAAGTTAAAGTTTTATCTGTATAATATAATCAACATATTTTGCTGCATTTCATCTTAAAAATGATATCATCATCATATGTAAATACGCGCTTTATAAAGTGGCTCAGGTTGTGCAATATTATAACTGTAGTGCAAGTTTACAGTGAGGTAATTCTACTTATAAGTACAAACAGTTCTACAAGGAGCAATTGATTGAGTGCGTTTATAGTTCTTGAGATGAAACTATTTGTGAACCGTGAGGTCCATACAGGAAAGGCTTTGAAACGTTTTGCTGTGGCTTTGGCAGCGTGATCTTGATGCTGTATACCAATAATTCTCTTTCCGATCAGCTGCTGCTGTGATTCCCCACTAAGATATAGTGATATAAATACTCCGAGTAGTGCAGTGAGAGTAATATGAAAAAAGATGATCCGCTGTGGCAACCCTTAAAGGGAGCAGCTGAAAGCAGAAAAAGAAGAAGAAGAAAATGGTGCAGTGACAGTAACAACGCTAAAGCAGTTATGGTATTTGGAATACTATGGCTATTCCCTGGGCCATTATATTGTTACAGGTAATCTACAATCAGATGCATTACACTAATAAACAATATGCGGTTAGTTTCAGTGTATTTATAAAGCCGTGTCAGGAAAATAAAAAATAACCACACAGGAACGGTAGCACTGCTTTGACGCTGGGTGCCGCCAGTCTGCAAAACCAAGTGGAGAACTTGCGTACGACAAGGTATGAGGTACCGTGGAAAAGTACGTGGCTTTACGCCAAGTGTAGGTTTTATACATCATGATTTGAACATGGAAAAGTTCTTACGCAACATTTCTGTACGTACGCACCGTTCATACATGAGGCCCCAGGACTCCAAAGACTTGGACTTTCGTCCTTTTGCATAGATATCAGGAGTGCCACATAGCCCTTTCCAGTGACCTCATGACCCCCCATGTTCTCCCATTCTGTCTACTGACTTCATAGGAAGAGTAACCAGAGACATGAATGTCACTACCTTGGCAAAATACAGAAGTACTGCAGCATAATGTGTCTGGAGTAACACAAAGGCAAAATTTTGTGAGCCACAAAATTTAAAAAAATAAAATAAGTAAAATAAACGACTGTTCTTTTACAATTGAAAATCACTGTTTGCTTTCAAATAAGATTGCGTTGTTTAATCTGACAACCCAACTATATACTGATAGTGACAAGGCATTGTATTCAAGCCCTGGATTCTGGAACCAAGAGGTAGGCCTGGTTACCTTTGTATCTACCTAATGTTAAAACATTTCAGTATTTAAACATTTCAATATTCAAAATATTCCAAGGACTTAAAAATGTTTAAATGTTTTTTGTATGGCAAAATGAATCATTATATGCACTAAGCAGTTAGCTTAGAGTATTGAATTGCTTTAACAGATTTATGAATATTGTGTTATATTACACATGCTTATTTTCATTTGCAGGGTTCTCACAAGCAGAAATTAACTGACAAACAACTCCTGCTTTTCCACAGCCTAATTCATATTAACTGGCTAAGTTTAAAAGTAACACAAGATATTTTTTAAGCTTTACTGTTTCCATTCATCTGGCCATCATATGTCTGTTTATACATCTGTGTGTTTCCTTCTTTAGCCACCCATTTATCGGTCTTTCCATTCATTCTACCAGTTCACTCACCTGCCTTGTCTCCATCAGTCTTCTTGTATTTATCCATTTATTTATCTCTTTGTCTATTCCTTCATTTTTTGGTTTTTTAATCACCTAATTCAGTAAATGCTAGTGAGGCACCACAGACATTATCAGCAACAGTGTTTTAGTGGAAGGAATTAGGAGTAGGTGAGATATTAGGTTTTTCATTTAGAGGATAAAAAGATTGTCTTATTGCATGTCCTCTTTAATGACATTATCTGTCAGAAAAATGAATATTTAAGGGTTATGTTTTCAATTTGAAGTTGGAAAAAAAGTCTTATTTTGGGTTTCTGACAACCATTTCTGTCCCAGGCATTAAAAAACAGACAGGGAGATCCTATTCAGCACTGACATGTCAAGAGAGGTGAATAAAATTTCAGTTCATATCACTATTAAGTCATTATAATGCAAAAATGAGATTTTCATATGTCAGATTAATAAAAAATACACTACTATGCTTTACTGTGCTGATATTAAATTGATTGGTAGACCAAATTCCTTGTTTAACTTTCAGTTTTAGAGAGAACCTGTCAGGCACTGTCTGCACTGTCTTTGAATGTTGAGTCAGTAGCAGCACATAATTTCTAATCAGTGTGTAGCAGAGAATGCAGTTAGGGATAGAATATTTACAAGACAAGAGATATAATTCCTTTGTATTGTAAGATGACAGCATAATTGACGAGCCTGAAAAAAAACCAAATATTACATTTCATTAATTTTCTGAATCCTTCTCTGTGAATACAAAATTGCAAATTTTATTCCAAATAAAGACAAATTTCTTCGAGTAAATTCAGTTTTGTATCTGCTGTTAAACTTTTCTTGCTACCCACCTTGAAGATTGGACTTTTTTGACTTAGGGTGGTGAAGTTAATTAAGATGATTTTAGGTGCCCAGTGATTAAGGAATGGGCGAAACTGGCCAAGGATAGGTGTGCCAAGCTTGTGGCATCATATTCAAAAAGACTTGAGGCTGTAATTACTGCCAAAGGTGCATCGGCAAAGTATTGAGCAAAGGCTGTGAATACTTATGTACATGTGATTTTCTCAATTTTTTTATTTTTAATAAATTTGCAAAAACCTCAAATAAACTTTTTTCACATTGTCATCATGGGGTGTTGTGTGTAGAATTCTGAGTAAAAAAATTAATTTAATCCATTTTGGAATAAGGTTGTAACATAACAAAATGTGGAAAAAGTGAAGCGTTGTGAATACTTTCCAGATGCACTATATTAATCTCTTTTCCATGATTTTACATATAAAATTAATAAAAAAAAATGGATGGCTGAATGCCAGGAAGTGTATCTTGAGTGATGAGGAATAAAAACTAATACTAAAAATGAATGGCCGAATGCCAGGAATTATGTATCGAATGATAGCCTTCTGTAACTATTTAGTGTGAGTTTGCTCATGGAAGTTATGTCAAACTCTCAAGTACATTCTAAAAGTCAATACAATCAATGTTGTTAAAGTCAAATCTTTCAATTGCATATACTGAAGACAACATGAAGCAAAAGGCAAACAGACATCTGAAAGTAATTGTTAGCACCTCTTCACTACATGAAATAAAAATAATAGTTGTGATTTTTTGTCCAAAAAAAGCTTCTGGAGTAGAAAATTTGATTTAAACAGCCCCCTTATTAGTATGCTGGGGGTTACCACGAGCGGTAATAGTGCCTGAAGCTTGGTTCTGCGTACTCAGGTATATCTCTGAATTCCCAGGGATGGGAGTCAGAGAATTGAAATGGGTGATCATTTGAGTAATTACAGCCAGGGGATAATCTTACCACATTTGGAGAGATACCAGAACAGTTAATTGCAGTATCAGAAATAGTTGGGAAGAAATGACATGGAACATATCAAATGAGACCTTATAATGTGATCAGCATGCTATCAGCTTTTTTGCATTTTCAAATATATTATATGCTTTTATTTATGTCTTCATTACAGTCTTCAAAGTTTTCAAGTTGTGCAACATTTTCATTTCTTATAGTTTGCTTGTTGAAATTGCAATTCTGTGTTGTGATCTAAGGTTTCTTTAAATGTTTTAATACTTTTTTGGGAGCTAGTTTATTAAAAGAATACATCCAGTTGGGGGGTTTTTTAACCATGGAATTCAGTGGTATTATTTTGTCCTAGTAGGTCTTGGTTTGGTGTCGGTTTGTTTTTATTGTCTATACCTTTTTTCATGCGTTTCTGAAATTAAGCATTTATTTTAGGGGCTTTTGAGGATCCTGGTTATGATTATGACATTTATTTTCAGAAATTCCAACCTCATAAGATGATTTCTAATTTCTTCAACCATTTTGTCTGCCATTTTGTATTTCGTATTATTGGTGCTATGTTTTGTTCTCTTCATCAGGACTGCTTCATGCATTGCTAGGGGCATATCTTCAGAGGTCGCATCCTTAGGGTAATAATGCGAAAGAAATAAAAGATTATCTAAAAAAGGACTTCCTTATCCTAGTTGTGTATACAAAACCTCTTTCCAAAAGCCTTTGGTAATTTTTCTGCCTCTGACTTTTTTGCTGTTTTTGAACCATGATTTTTATCTCTTGTTTTCACTTTGACGCTCATGTCTTTGATCTTATGGCTTTGACCCTTTTTTGTTACTCATTGCTTCTGCTAGTCATTTCTCAGATTTAGTCAGTTTGTTGATGTAACAGTAAAGACTTGAAATTTTATTTATCGTTTTATCACATTATCATTTTGTTTTGTTATGAGCGTCACCATTTTGTGTATTCACGTGTTGGTTGTCATGTTTACCTCTCTCTGAAAGACTCAAGAATGTAATTCTTATGCAGTCATTGGAGGGACTATATAAAAACGCATGCATGCATTCACAATTTGGCTAAATATTACATATTTTTGGTTAGCTGCTATTAAGAATTACTTGATTCCTCTGCATTTCTTTGTAGCTTTAAGAGTTCGATTTTTGGTTAGTGTATAGGCTTCAAACAGAGTGCTCATACATCCTGGTTTCAAATTTGGCCTGATATTTGACTATACCAGTCTCTCAATCCCCTCTCATAAAAAATATTGTTGTCTCTCTTTCACTCTCCACAGTACATTCTAACCTCTGAGTGGATTTTAAATGTTGATTCATTTGGATCCAATATTGCTAGCATGTTTCTTTTGATTAAAAGATTCCACTTTCTGGGCACCATATTTCAACATCAAAAAGCTATATAAATGTACTGTTAATTTCATGTATGGTCTTCATGGTGGCATCTCTGTCTTAACTATTTAGAGTTTCTTAGCTTTCTTTTATGAATTCTGCAAGCATTTATTTTTACTGTTATTGATATTGAAGAGTGATACAGTGGTGACCCCACTCAGAGCAGGGAATTGAAAGTGAATAAAGTAGGCTGACTGCCTACCACTTGCCTGCTAACTGTAAAACAATTTAAAAGAAGCATGACAGCTCAACAGCTCACCTGCTGTCCCCTCTGTTATTTTCAGCTCTACTACATCCTCTTGGTGGCATTAGCAGTGCTAATGTGTATAAGTCCATCAACAAGAGTTTAAGACATGCATTTATTTGTTTTATGCATGTTTGATGTCCCTCCACTGAATCGGCGGCTTAACATGGCAGAATGGTTTGTGTGATCAGTTATCCCCTGAGTGATGCCATCAGGAGTCGTGTAATCCTGGTAGGGCCACCAGTGGTGGCAAGGTCAAAGATGAGGCCCCGACTAAAGACTGACTTAACCAACTCATCACACCAAGGGTTCATCCAAAGTGCTCCAACTTCCTATCATCCATCGATGTGCTGCACTTGGCTTGCTACATGGATCCCTGACAGGAAGTGAAGCAGTGTGATTGAGTTTTGGGCTCCTAACTACCACCAATATTAACAACTCCTTTGCGTATGCCCTTTGCTGTCATCCTTTTTACTGTTTCAAAGAACTTTGGTGATGAAAATCAGACAGAGAAAACTACCACTGGGTGATGGTGTATGTTCTTAGTATGGAAACTTCACATATGGTGTTGTGTGATGGCCGTTGAGAGCCACACTCAGGACAAGTGCCTCATCCGAATCCTGCTGGCATTAATAGGCATCTCTTTTCCAAGGACAGAAATACATAACTCTTATAGTGAGGGGACAATAAAAGGCATCCTAAACAAAGTACTGTATGTCTCTCCTGTACTTGGTCAGGCACCTGTACTCGCACCTGGCGAGGCACCCCTCTACATGCAGTTGAAAAACTGATACATTTTTAATGCTTGGTTCTTAGAATGTCTGCATGCTCATGGATTCAACCACAACTGACCATCCACCTCCGAACAGCCATCATAGCCTCAGAATTGAACATTACAAGTTGGACATCTATGTTTGCTAATGAAGGATCCATCACCAAATCCACAGATGGGTACACATTCTTTTGGAAAGCCTGGCCACAGTCAGAGATGCAGATCCACGAAATTAGCCTTGCTGTTAAGAATGAACTCCTCCCTCGCTGAAATACGCTGTGCGTTCCAGTGGCACAAAGTTCCCATATAACAATTATTAATACATATGCTTCGACGCTGGACTCTACAGAGGAAGAAAAGGACAAAATCTTTGTTTCCCTTGATGAAGCAGTCTGTAATGTTCCTGCCTCAGACAAGATTGCCTTACTTGAAAACTTCAACGCATGAGTTGGAAGGAGCTCTGACATTCAGAATAATGTGATTGGGAAACTTGACACTGGAAATATGAATGCTCGAATGCTCTGTCTATTGTCCTTCTGCAAGGAGCAGCAACTGTCCATTTCCAACACAATGTTTTGCCTCCCCATTTGCATTTCTGGCTTGTGTTCCACCCTTTTTTCCCTTTCTTTCTTTTCAACTCTTCTCACATTTGTTAAACTGCATTATTAAAATAGACAGCAAATAATCATTCAGTCAGACTTGTTTCAGTCAGTCTATATTCTGGAGATCCAAATCACATAAAAAGGCTGATTTTTTTTAATATTCCTGATGGAAACAAGTTAAATCACTTTATTTTTTAAGCTGCCATCAGTACTCCCTATTTTGTGCACAAATAAAAATCCAATACCTGAATTCTCTTCTTTGACCTGAAAATAACAGTTCCTTTTATTACCTAAAGCCCTTGAGGTTTAATTGAAGCTTGAAAAACTGGAGCTAGCCACCCACATGCATTAGACGCCTGAGCTGTCTGAGGTGTTGAAGCATACAATGTTTAAAATCGAAAAATTGTTAAAAATACAACACAGAGACAGCAGCCACTAGAGAATGGAAGTATACTCCACAGAAAGATCAAGAAGATAAAATTAATAAAGATTTGCCTCTTACTATATATTATATCATAATATAGCAATTTATATTGCCATTTTCTGAATCTACTTTATCTGTTACAGGGTCATGGGAAGGTAGAGACTTTTCTGGCAACATTGGCACAAGGATGGGACAATCCCAAATTGTTATATAAGTCTATTACAGGCTGGATTCATGCACATAGCTACATAGAGGGTGTGAAATGGGACTAACCTGTAGGCCTTTGTGATGTGATGTGAAGTTCCTAGAGCTTCAAGATATATATATATATATATATATATATATTAATTTCACAGGTGCTGAGTAGCCTTGTGAGTTGTGCTGGAATATGAAATTTTCAATTTTTAAAACTAAGACTATTTATATTAAATTTTAATTTTTTCTCAAACAAACCAGGATGAACTATAAGTAAATTTAACTAAAGGGACAATTCACACTGAGCGATCTTATACATTCTTTCTGTGTTGTACCAGTAATGTATGTCTTGTTCAGTCAGTTTATACCTTAATGCTAAAGGGAACTGAAAAGAGTGTTGATGCCATTGGATCAAAAGCTGTTTCAATTAGACTTAGAACAGAGTCATTCATCACAAGGACAGCTAGCCTATCAAATGTGTGTAATGTCACATGTCCCAGAGCCCCCACATGGAATTTCAACAATTTGTAAATAATGACCCGTCTGAAGGACAGCAGAGTGAGGACATTGAAACCAATGCCAAATACCAAGACATGTGAGAAAGAAAGAGAGAGAGATAATTTTGTTTTTACATCAGAGAACATATATTTAAGCATCATGCCATTTGCTGAATTAAAAGGTTGCCCTGTATTAAATCCACCCTTGACATTGATAATTTTGAGTACATTTTTCTAAGACTATATCTCTTATTTTGCTATTTTCTTTTCTTTTATACTTTCTTCTATTAGTATTTTTAATTTTACAATTAGTATTATTGCTTTTACATTCATATACTTTCTCTTTGTATCTAGAATAATTTAAGTGATAAGGTAAATATTAAGACACCTGGTGCACGGGAACTTGCCATTTGTTCATCCTACAGGGTTATCAAGGCTAAGAAGTCACACTTCAATAGAAGAACAAGTGTGGTAAAAGTAAGACACCATTGGTTGATAAGTAGCATGTGACCAATAGGGTGCTGATCCCTTGTGTGTGTCATGGTCACCTGTGTGTTTGTTACTGCTGATGATAGTGAATCCATGAGTAGAGTATGGAGGAATGATGGGCTTGAGGCATCACTCCTGCATACCTTATGTGGAAAGCATTCTATGTTGGATATTACAGAGTGAGTAATAGTAGGGTATCACTTATATGTAGTTGTCTAAATAGAATCTTTGAGTGTGTGTGTGTGTGTGTGTGTGTGTCAGCGTCTGTGTGTGTGTGCTAATCTTAAAGTGCAAGATTAGCACTTTAATGCACTTAAAGTGCACTTTAAACCTATTAATGAACATAATAAGTCTTACTCAGCCCACAGAGTGAACTGTGAAATACAGAGGCTGACTCCTAGCTCAGAAGCAGGTCTTCCCACAGCCAAGATTTAAGAAGGATTTTTTTATTGTACAGTGTGGACCTTTTTGTTATATATCACAGCCATTTCCCCACTGTCTCAATGGGCATGCATGGTAAAATAAGTCGCTCGCTCATGATCGATCATTAAGCCATTTGATAGTGATAGAAGTTGTCAGTCCAGTATTTTATCCCATAAGCTACCGAATCAATGGCATTAGAAATAAATATTTAGTGGTATTTGGGTCTGTCTTTGTAGATACTTTTAGAATGTGGTATGCTGTATGTTCTGCTTTTAACTGTGTCATTGTCATTTTTCATGTGATGCCTGACACACCATCTATATTTCCTGCTCTTAGTTGCATCTTTCATTTGCATTATTTACAATAATTACTTGTATAAAATGATAAGACAATAGATGGTAAAATAGTACCCTTTTGTATTGGCATATGAAATGATTAAAGGGGCTGTTTAGATATTAATGCTTCCAAGCAACAATTAAGTTTCCAGGTCCTCTGGTCGTAAATGATGTTGTGGAGACTGGAAAATGCAGGAGATAAGACTGTCCCTATAAACTATACAGAAAAAATGTGGTCTTGAAGTAGGGCTTATAGCTGTCATAGGGATTTTAGGGACATTAAGTACTTAAGACCATGGGCCTCATGTATAAATGGTGCGTACACACAAAAATGTTGCACACTCCCATTTCCACACTCATATTGCGATGTATAAAACCTAAACTTGGCGTAAAGCCACGCACATTTTCACAGTAGCTCAAACCCTGGCGTATGCAAGTTCTCTGCTCGGTTTTGCAAACTGGCGGCATCCAGCGTCAAAGCAGTGCTTTTGTTCCAGTGTGGTTTCCCTTTCTTTTTTAGATCCACATCCCTGATGTGGCTTTATCATATACATTAAAATTAACCGCATATTGTTTATTAGTTTAAGGCATCTGATTGTAATTAACCTGTAGCAATATAATGGTCCACGGAATGGCCAAACTATTCCAAATACCATAGCTGCTTTAGTCTTTACTCTAACTGCACGTTTTTCTTCTTTTAGCTGCTTCCGTTAGGGGTTGCCACAGCGGATCATCTTTTTCCATATTACGCTCACTGCACCACTTGGAGTATTTATATCACTGTATCTGAGTGTGGAATCACAGCTCTACAGCAGTTGATCAGAAAGAGAATTATCGGAATACAGCATCAAGCACACACTGCCTCAGCTATGCTGTGTCATACGACAAACGCTTCAGAGCCTTTCCTGTACTGACCTCGCGGTTCAGAAACAGTTTCATCCTAAGAACTATAAATGCAATCAATCAGTCTATAAACAACAACAACAACAACATTTATTTATATAGCACATTTTCATACAAACAGTAGCTCAAAGTGCTTTACATATTAAAGAATAGAAAAATGAAAGACATAATTATAAAAAATAAATCAACATTAACATCGAATAAGAGTAAGGTTCAATGGCCAGGGGACAGAAAAACAAAAACTCCAGGCGGCTGGAGAAAAAATAAAATCTGTAGGGATTCCAGACCATGAGACCGCCCAGTCCCCTCTGGGCATTCTACCTAACATAAATGAAACAGTCCTCTTTGGATTTAGGATTCTCACGGAAGGGCTTGATGATGATGATGGTCACGTAGACTTCTTCCTTTTAATCCGTCCATCATTGTTGGAGCATCATGAAGCTTTGAGTAGGTGGAGGTGGCGCAGGCCACCACCACAAAGAAACCGGAAAAAGAAACAGAAAAGAGAGTAGGGGTCAGTACGATTTTAGAGCCACCATGAATAGTTGTTATGATGAATTGAACATACAGAGTATCAGGATTAAGTTAAATTACGATTAAAATGAAGTTATAGAAAGGCCATGTTAAAGTAATGTGTTTTCAGCAGTGTTTTAAAGTGCTCTACTGTATCAGCCTGGCGAATTCCTATTGGCAGGCTATTCCAGATTTTCGGTGCATAACAGCAGAAGGCCGCCTCACCACTTCTTTTAAGTTTTGTTCTTGGAATTCTAAGGAGACACTCATTTGAGGATCTGAGGTTACGATTTGGAATATAAGGTGTCAGACATTCCGATATATAAGATGGGGCGAGATTATTTAAGGCTTTATAAACCATAAGCAGAATTTTAAAGTCAATTCTGAATGACACAGGTAACCAGTGTAGTGACGCTAAGACTGGTGTGATGTGTTCTGATTTTCTTTTCCTAGTTAGGATTCTAGCAGCTGCATTCTGCACTAGTTGCAAACGATTTATATCTTTTTTGGGTAGTCCAGAGAGGAGTGCGTTACAGTAATCTAGTCGACTGAAAACAAACGCGTGAACTAATTTCTCAGCATCTTTCAGTGATATAAGAGGTCTAACTTTACTTATGTTTCTTAAGTGAAAAATGCTGTCCTAATGATCTGATTAATATGTGATTTAAAATTCAGATTACAGTCAACAATCACCCCTAAGCTTTTTACCTCCGTCTTGACTTTTAATCCTAATGTATCCAGTTTATTTCTAATAGCCTCATTGTATCCATTATTGCTGATCACTAAAATTTCAGTTTTCTCTTTATTTAACTTGAGAAAATTACTATTCATCCATTCTGAGATACAAGTCAGACATTCTGTTAGTGAATCAATAGAATCGGGGTCATCAGGTGCTATTGATAAGTACAGCTGTGTGTCATCAGCATAGCTGTGGTAGCTCACGTTGTGCCCTGAGATAATCTGACCTAACGGAAGCATGTAGATTGAGAATAACAGCGGACCCAGGATAGAGCCTTGTGGAACACCATATTGGATATCATGTGTCTTGAGTTGTAATTCCCACAACTAACAAAAATTTTCTCCCTGTCAGGTAGGATTCAAACCAATTTAAGACACTGCCAGAGAGGCCCACCCATTGACTAAGGCGATTTCTAAGAATGTTGTGATCAATGGTGTCAAATGCAGCACTCAGATCTAAGAGGATGAGAACAGATAAATGGCCTCTGTCTGCATTTACCCGCAAGTCATTTACTACTTTAACGAGTGCAGTTTCTGTGCTGTGATTTGTTCTAAAACCTGACTGAAATTTATCAAGAATAGCATGTTTATTTAGGTGGTCATTTAACTGCATAATGACTGCCTTCTCTAGAACTTTACTTAAGAAGGGCAGGTTAGAGATGGGTCTAAAATTTTCAAGAGCTGAGGGGTCAAGATTATGTTTCTTAAGTAGGGGTTTAACTACAGCAGTCTTAAGACAGTCTGGGAAGACCCCAGTATCTAGTGACGAATTTACTATGTCAAGAACATTATCAATTAGCACGCCTGATACTTCTTTGAAAAACCTTGTTGGTATCGGGTCAAGGACGCAGGTGGAGGGTTTTAATTGAGATATTATTTTTGTAAATCAGGTAAATCTATCCTAGTGAAAGAGTTTAATTTGTTTATAACAGGATGTTGGGGTTTAGGGGGATCCTTAGTGTTGGGGAGATATACTATGTTATTTCTAATATCATTAATTTTTTGATTGAAAAGTGCTCATGGTAGAAATCTTTGTACTTATAAGAACAATCACCTCACTGTAAACTTGCGATACAGTTATACTATTGCACAACCTGAGCCACTTTATAAGGCACGTATTTATATATGATGAAAATATCATTTTTAAGATGAAATGCAGCAAAATATGTTTATTACATTATACAGATAAAATGTTAACACTATTAAAGTAATCTGTATTTTTAATAATTAAACAGGTGAGGACACGATGTCGCAGCATTAGCAAGGAGCTGGCACCTCATTCAGGGATTGTTCCTGCCCCATGCTGCATTCTTGTTTGGGCTGGTGCGACACTGGAAGGATAGATAAATAAAATAATTAAACATGTACTATCAAGATATTTCAATGTTCCTTAAAAGTTTTGAAGAATCAGAGTTCTAAGCTTACAGATGGCTTAACATCTATTACTGAGCTGATTGTGTGGCGATTGGGTATTTGGAGAAAGAGAAGGAAGGACAGGAATTGGCGGTTAGTACATTTGAAAGAGACATTACTGCTGCAATAAATTATTTCATTGAAGCTCACGCACAGTGCAGCAAGCATCTTGCATGAGGCAGGAAAAATCTCTGGACGAGGTGCCAGTTCATCACTATCACTGCGCCACCATGTTCCCATGTTTAATATATGTTTTTATTGATATGATATGAATACTGAAAAGATATCAAGTATATATCTCAGTATTTAAATTATTCAGAGAACTGTAATATCACGAATGTAATAGATTCTGTGTCCTGTCGGAGAAAGAGAAAGCCGGTTTAAGAAGCACATAGTGATTCACACACATAGAACACATAGAAAACAAAGAATTTAATGTGCTACTTTAGTTACGATGGAATTTGAGAAACTATTAAATTAAACGATTTTAAGATGAAGTTGATATTTTATTTTAATGACAAAATAAACTACGTGATTAAAGTGGAAATTTCAAGATTAAAGTTGACATTTTGAGCTTTTTTCCCCACTATGTCCTTATTTTTTTTTTTTCTTTCTCTGTACCCTAATAAGCTTTCATATGACACTCAGACGGTGGGCTACGACTCGCCTTTTCACGGCAACTTTAATATCTGACAACTTCTTTTTTATTTCGCCACTGTGCGACTTTGTGAACTTGAGCTTTCAAGTTTCTCCAACAGTCTCTGTCACTCGATCAGCTTCCTTTTGTTGTATATATCACTGTTTAAACCAACAAATAGTAAGTTTTTTCTTGCCTCCACTTGGTATTTGTTGAAATTCTTCTATTTTCCCCCGTGCTTTTGCCATTGCCTTTTCACAGAACGCTGAGCTTAAGGACTATTTATATTGATTTGCATTTTCAAAGAGGCGTAATTTTGGGAGGAGACGGGACAGGACACCAGGCGCATGCACTTGCGTTACTTTTCACACTGACCAGGATTTATGGAGCAGAAGAACGTGGAAGTTGACATTCGCACAGATTTATGCATCTGGATTTTTTTGTGCGTACACACATTTCCGCTTTTGTCCGCTTTTAGTGTGAATTCTATGCATGCTGTTATACATGAGGTCCCAGGACATCATTCATTATATTTAAAACTAGCAAAATACCCGCGCTTCGCAGCAGAGAAGAAGTGTGTTAAAGAAGTTATGAAAAAGAAAAGGAAAAATTTTTTAAATAACGTAACATTTGCTTTCTATTCATTTGCATAAGCACAGTCCTTCACCAGCAATTATTTAATGTTAGCTCAGACCAGGCACTTAAAGGTTTCTCTCGCACTTTTGCTGAGTTTGTGCTAAACAGTATTCTATCTCTGACCATCTCATCTTCGTTTGCATAAGCACAGTCCTTCACCAGCAATTTTAACTCAGTTACAAAGTGATCAAAAGTCTCATTTATACTCTGCGTCCTCTCAGTAAACTTGTATCTCGCGAATATCGTATTCGTCTTAGGCATGACAAACGCCAGCGGCAGCGTGTCTATGAACTTAAATTTAAAGTTAAGCTTTACACCTTGCTTTCCTATTCGTTTGCATAAGCAAAGTCCTTCACCAGCAAGTTTAATTCCGTTACAGTAATTTTAATTCTGTTACAAAGTAGTCCAAATTCTCGTTTATACCCCGCATCTTCTCATTAAACTTGTATCTTGCGAATATCGTATTCGTCGTAGGCATGACAAACGGCAGTGGCAGCATGTCTATAATCTTAATTTAAACTTACAATTTACACCGTGCTTTGTTTCCGCAGTAGCTGCACTTATGAATATGCTTGTATGCATCACTCGATTCATATTCTTTTGCTGTCTTCTCAATTGTGTAATGCGTTTTTTGTTCAGCGTTCTTTGGAGCTTTTCCTTGTTCTCTGCGTACTGCGTTCACAGTCAGTTCACGTGAGCCACTCGGAGTACATGCATCGAAGGTTCTCAGCTGTGCTTGTGGTATCTCATGCGATTATGTGATGTCCATGGCTTTTTTTAATGTCAGCTAAGACCCGGCACTTAAAAGTTTCACTCGCACTTTCGCTGAGTTTGTGCCAAACAGTAGTCCAACCATGACTATCTCATCTTCATTTGCATAAGCACAGTCCTTCACCCGCGAATATTTAGCAGCAGCGTGTCTATTGGATTGCTGCCGACATACGGCCTTATATGGGCAGGCACTCAATTACGTGGGAGGCGTGATGATGCGGGACGCAACACCGCCTCACACGGCGACCGAGCTACAGGCTATGGCCGTATATATGTACGAAAGAAGGTTCCAGTTATGACTGTTACGTGTAGAATTTCGAAATGAAACCTGCCTAGCTTTTGTAAGTAAGCTGTAAGGAATGAACCTGCCAAATTTCAGCCTTCTACCTACACGAGAAGTTGGAGAATTAGTGATGAGTCAGTGAGTCAGTCAGTGAGTCATTCAGTGAGTCAGTCAGTGAGGGCTTTGCCTTTTATTAATATAGATGAGATTGCGAAATTTAATGTTACTTCCAACACCTGAATTGTAACTGAAATATTCTAACATGAAAAGTGCTCAAAAATTAGGGATATATATTAAATGTAAAATTAACATTGATTATATTATGATGAGAACATTTGTTACCATAGGTGAGCCTGTATAGTGTGTTTAATAGTCCATTTCATAGACTGTAAAATTTGTTGCACAAATTATATACATGGAACCATCTGAAAAAGTCACTTAATTTATGCGTTGTCACACACTTGTACATGGGAGGCAGCTTACAGGCTCTAATGCATGTAATTATATGCTGGGCGAGTGGATGGCAGTTTTCATTGTCCCTTTCTTTCTTTCCTCTGCATACCGATCAAAGGAAATTTTGCTAGAGTCTAAAGAAATCACTTCCGGTTCTGGTCCTTCCAATGTCACTGTAAAGACCCGTTGTTTTTTGATCATTTATTGCTGTTTCAAGTATATAGGGTGGCTACCCCAAACCTTTTTCTATTTCATTTTGTCTTTGTCCCATTGTCCATTATTAATTTGAACCATAGTAACTGCAGTGACATTAGCAGGTTAGAAGCAGAAGGCAGTAAGGAGCAAATAACAAAGTGCTTGGAACTGATTGTAAAACAATAAGAACTACTGTAGAATATAGATTATCTTAGATTACATTGAAAAAAAGACATCTATATTCTTGCACCTTCTTTTGCATCCATGATTAACTTCCCTTGCATAAAAAACATTTTATAGATTTGAAGGTCTCAAAAAAGGCTTTGTAAATATCGGTGAAGAAAGCAAGCAGAGGTAAGTTACAACTTAAGTATAACAAAAGGACAAGATGGGTAAAGAATGGTGAATAATCAAGGGATAGGTTTTAAAAATGCAGTTATCTAATATTGCCAGAGGTCTTGTCCAAAAAAGTTTGAATAAATGAAAACATGGCAACTGCTACATCTTTGAACTTCTCCTCCTGCATGCATTGTGTCTTCAGCTACACCTCCAATTTCTACCTACCTGACAAATGTAACATGACATTTTCTTAATATAGCTTCGAGGAACATTTGAGCAGGCTTCTGAGCTACAGTTAAATATTGCTTATTACATCCATTAAGTCTGTGGTTTGTGTACTTTTCTTATTTTTGAATGAATTTTGGACCTTTTTCCTGTTGTTTAAGGAACATTTTCTATCAAGAGATATTGCTTCCACACTCAGTCAAATTAGATTAATATATTCTGCCTTTATTTTTACCATGTACCTTCCTACCCTTTTGATTTTGTTTTGATACAGATTGATCATTGACTTTTCTGTTTAGAACCCTCATTTTCTAGACTGTGACTGACAGGCTGACTACACTAAATTTGATTCAATTTATTTTTATTTAGCACACTTGTTTGCAATTTCAGTGTACTGTACACATTTAGCAAATTTAAAGAATGTAAAATAGGTGAAATGTAAACAAAATAAAGTGAAATACAAAGATCATGTAGTTATGTATATTGGCTATGTGCAACTTATGCAAGCAGGGCATTTAAAGTTTTATATTTTGCATTATTTTTCCTAAAATGATCCATTTGTTTTCAACTTAGATATTGCCTATTACAAGATCTAATACAAGGTATACTGTATAATTGTTTTAAAAACAGCTGTTAAAGCACCAGATTGCAGTGGCATAACCACTTATCTAGTGGCAATAATTTTGACTGAATGTAAAAAAGATTTGAAGCTGGATATATCACTGGGTCATGCTAATTTGTGCCAACTATTGTGAGTTGTTGCTGTGGTGTTAGAAGGGGCATCTGATTATACAGACAAGAATGCTAATATCCACCATAACATAACAGAAGTAAGAGTATGGCAAAGCAAGACTAATTGTTATGATTATGAAAAAGCAAAGAGAACAGCCACAACATCAGCTTGACATTTCTGCCCTAGAGAAATTACTTTTAAACATTGATTAAATGCTGTGACTGATGGGGTAACTACCTAATCTTGAAGCTAACTGCTTAGTCTGCAGTCTAATGCTTTGAAGTTCATTACAAAAGAAATCCCTATAATAATCAGATCAGGTCTTGTAGAGGGGTCTTCTTAAACTATTATTGTCACCATACTGTCTTTCTTTTCATGCAGAAAGAATTATTAAATACTTCATCCATCTTACACAGTCACCTTTCTTATTCCTCTCTTCCACTGAACCATACAGGATCTGGCATTCACTGGTAGATCCATGCATGGGGGAAGTGACCAGGTGCACATTATTGATGTTTGATGACATCTTTCACGACAGCAAGGGATATCGCACTTACATTAGAGTAGTGCTTTCACTGCAATATATATGAGGACAGAGCCTTTTAAAGAGCTACTGTTTCACTTTACGTCTCATTTACTAGTTTCTGCAGCTGCCACATGAATTTAAAATGCCACTTTGGACAACATGATCTAAGTTCACAATGTTTTATTCATAGAAGTTTATTTTGAATTTTGAATATGTTTGCTATGCACTCTTTTTCTTCCTAAATTGCTGTAAAAAGCTAATTTGTTCTCTAGAACAGTTGCAGATGCACAACAATTTGTACTGCAGAGGAGAAAGTAATTATCAGGCACAACTGTGCTTGTTCATTGGGAATTACTTGTTTTTTAAAAAACATTTTAGTAAAACAAGGGTAAGTGTTAAACAGGCAGGCCAAAAGTCAAATAAATTTCTATCTATCAAAAGATAAAACAATAATTCTACAGATTTGTCCTCTTTTTATCTTTATACATGAAAATAAAGTAATTTAATAAAGCAAAGGGTTTGGTTCAAAAATTACAACAACCAGTAAGCAACTCCTGCCATTTCAAATTAATTTGATATCACTAGTGCAAAGTGTACAAATTTTGAACTCTGTGTTTTCAGCCCCATATTCTGTACTTGTAGTTGACATTTTTTTAATTTGAGTATATTTTTCATTCATTAACTACTGCAGAAACAGTATCAATTGCAAACCTTATTTTAAGTACCTCACTCAGAGGTGCTGTTTGGGAATCATGATGTTGTTCGTGCTGTACAAACATACCATATTTTCATTATATTCTAGTTCATATATAGTTTCTTTTTCACCCCCCCTTTATTTAGTTTGAGCATCTTCTTAGCTTCATGTTCTGTTCTCCCATTTAGTTTAAAGTCCTTAAGTTTTTAATACGAATGCTTCTATGAATGTTGCAATCATGATAGCATCTGCACATCAACAACAACAACAACATTTATTTATATAGCACATTTTCATACAAATAATGCAGCTCAAAGTGCTTAACATGATGAAGAAAGAGAAAAAAGACAAAATAAATAAGAATTAAAATAAGGGAGCACTAATTAACATAGAATAAAAGTAAGGTCTGATGGCCAGGTAGGAAAGAAAATAATAGCATACTGCACTTTTTGTCCAGTAACATATTTTTAAATGTTTTTCTGTAAATGCATTGGTGCAAAAAAATATCATTATGCAGTATGAAATGATATGCCTAAACACAACAAAAAGGTTTGGGGCAGCACCCTCATATACTGAAAAAAAGGCAAAATTGAACAATAGGTCTAAATAGAACTGATGTAACAGAAGGAATATTGCGGTTTTAAAGCCGGACAGAGGAGATGACGTCATCTGGAGAGGAACTGGAAGTGGTATTATTGAGCCTGGAACCGGAAGAGACGCAATTAGGCCCAGGGCCGGAGGTTTCGTCATCGGGCCCTGGCAGAATTTCCTGTGGTTGGTCTGCAGGAAAAAAAGAGAAAGGATCAGTGCACTCTGCCACCTCCTGGTCCGGCATGGAATTACCTTCATTTGAGCCCCTCCCATACGTGTATATGTGACATGGTTTATAAATTTCAGAATGTTTAACTCAAATTTAGCATTTATGAAGTTGAACCTGAAACTTGTAACATTTTCCTTTGGTTTCTGATTTTATCTTGCAGATTTTCGGTAGTTACCAAATTGCTTATTAATCAGTCAATTAAGTTTTCCCACAAGACTATTAAATTGACCTTTGTTTCCCTGTATCTGTTTTACATAAAGTCTCACTCCATTTGAGTATAGCAAGAAAATGACATTTCCAATCAAGCAACAGATCCTTTCTGTTTCAGAATGGCATCTACCGTGCTTTCTTGTATTTTAATGAACATGAAATTTAAATCTTGCAGTAAGTTTAGAGTTTATTGCTTTTTCCCAATACTATTTTTTTGTCATTTGTATGGAAAACAGCATAGAATTCAAAATAACAAAATTCTATAAAATCTGCTTAATTCTATTAAGTATTTCAGGGGGCTGTGTCTATTATGGCAACAGGGGAAACAAGGTAGGAATCAGTTGTATACATGGTACCATCCCTAGGCTTATTACAGCCCAAGATACAGTATAATCAGGCCATCTCCTTCCGTTTATGTGTCCTCTGAGATTAAAAAGGGAACACCCCAAAATACGACCAGAGTTCACCACCAATTAGAACAGTAGAAGGAACTCCACCCTCTGCAGAATGTACTTTTTGCATATGCCAAACATTCGCACAGTTATCTTTTTGAATCATGACAGATGAAACCAGATTAGGTTTTGGCGTTAGTCTTCAATCAGCCCACCATTCAGAATGTGAAATGTGAATTTTACTTACAAATGTGCAACCCATTCAAGAACTGCTATTTTTTTTTACAACCAACCCTCTCTGTACGTGAACTACTGTAGAGAGAAGCATTGTTTTAATGGGGACAACAGCAGTAATCTAGTTTGAGTATGTTTACCATAATAATGAACTTAACATTTGGCTACCTGTAAGCTTAAACTGGAATAAGTTTAAAAAACAAATTAACTAATGAAGTAAAAAGATTCAATTACAATTCCCTTGATAGGCTTTACTCATGTCCACCCACAATTCTGGATTAGATAAACCTTGTGATTTTTGTTTCATGTTTCCTTATACAACTCAAATATTTGCAGGTTTTGTTAATTGTTAATTCAGATACAGCCATGTATGATTGATTATTGTTGTTTGAGAGTAGTTGCCTTATGATGGGCTGTTAGATATGTAGGCTTACCAGTGTTTGGAAACATGGGCTTAGAAAATAAATAAATGGTTCCATATAGCAATAAAAAAGATGAACTTGCATTAAAAATACATACTGTGATATCCCTTCAGGTCTACAATAAAATCATGAAGTTAACAGTTAATGCCTTTAATTAAAAGTTACTCAAATGTTGTTGAATTTTAGAATGTTAATTAATTGAGAAAAAAAATTATTTTAGTTCAAAGTAGTTTTTGTTTTTTCCCTCTATAGTTTATTCAGTCAACAATTATTTCATTTGCCTAACAGTGAATACTAATAAAGCATTACTCAGTACACTCATTGAAACTGAGCATGGCGGCTTCAATGTTCAACTGTACTCCACCACATTAGTATCTGCATGTGATAGAAATGCTTGTATTTGCTTATAGGAGGCTGATAAAATAATAATTTCCTGACATCTGAATATGGAATATGCCTTTTTAACAATCCACTTAAGAAGCCTTGAATACTTTGTTTTAAGTTTTCCCTACTGAATGTCACTTCACTTTTTTAAACTCTGTCTCTCACAATGTTGTACTATGCAGAACAATAATATTTCATACTCTGAGGAAATTTCAACTTGTTGGACCTGAGTGATAAGATTGGCTATTTGCTGTTTTAGAGAGAGAGAAAAAGAAAGTTTTTTTTTTTTGAGTGGAACAAGCTTTTTGCCAAAAAAATGTTTAAATGGCCAAGTTCAGCACAAGGTTGTCTAATGATCTGACTGTCTTGTGAGTACTTAAATCTATAAATCTTGTCATCTGTTGTAGCAATTATTAAAGATTATGAGTATTTCAGTGGTGTAATGAACACACGTACAGTATTTGTATACTGTCATGTTTTTAACTTAAAAAATCTTATATCTCATATGTCTGCTACTTTACTAAAGTGAACAATCAAAATACTGTTGAATTAAAAGCTGTTCTCAAGGTGTTCTTTTTTTTATTCTGTTAGGCAGGGCATATTGCAAATGGCATAATTATTTCTAAAAATACATGAAAGCATGAAAATGCTTTTTCTCAATAGATTAAGTTATGCATGTAGAAATGTGTGCAGTTGGCCTAATCTCAAATTACCATTTATAGAGACAAGAAATTCATTATTGTTGACATATTAGTAGCAGGGCCCCTCTAAAATAATGTTTCCATAATAAATATATTCATAACATAAGATGGTCACAGCTCTGAATCTCACATACTTGTGGACACACATGACAATGTCATGTTACAGAAGGAATTGTTGCTCATTAGGAGTCATGGAGGGAATGGCTGGCCACATGGGTGGAAGCACAAAAAAATCCAGATGGATAAATCTGTGCGAATGCCAACTTCCACGTTCTTCCACTACATAAATCCCGGTCAGCGTGAAAAGTAACGCACGTGCACGCACCTGCTGTCCCACCCCAACTCCCCCCAGAATTACGCTTCTTTGAATATGCAAATCAATATAAATAGCCCTTAAGCTTAGTGTTCTGTGAAAAGGCAATGGCAAAAGCACGGGGGAAAATAGAAGAATGTCAGCAAATACCAAGTGGAGGCAAAGAAAAACATACTATTTGTTGGTTTAAACAGTGGTATAAACAACATAAGGAAGATGATCGAGTGACATAGAGTGTCGGAGAAACTCGAAAGCTCAAGTTCACAAAGTCGCACAGAGCCCGAAATAAAAAAGTTGTCAGATATCAAAGTCGCCGTGAAAAGGCGAGTTGTAGCTCACCGTCTGAGTTTTATGTGAAAGTTTTTTAGGTTACAGAGAAAAAAATAGGCACACAGTGGGAAAAAAGCACGAAATGTCAACTTTAATCTCTTAATTTCCACTTTAATCACGTAGTTTATTTTATCATTAAAGTAGAACATCATAAACTTCATCTTAAAATCATTTAATTTACTAGTTTCTCAAATCCCATCGTAACAAAAGTGGCACATTAAATGCTTTGTTTTGTATTTGATCTTCTATGTGCTCTATGTGTGTGAATCACCACGTGCTTCTGGGCTTTCTCTTCCTCTGACAGGACACAGAAACCATTACATTCGTAATATTACAGCTCTCTGAATAATTAAAATATTGAGATGTATATTTGATATCATTTTCATGATGATAGGAGTTAAAGCATGTTATTAAACATGGAAACACGGTGGCGCAATGATAGTGATGAGCTGGTGCCTTGTCCAGAGATTGTTCGTGTCTCACTCAAGATGCTTGCTGTGCCGTGCACGACCTTTGATGAAATAATTTACTGCAGCAGTACTGTCTCTTTCAAACGTACTAACCACCAATTCCTGTCCTTCCTTTTCTTTCTCCAATACCCAATCGCCACACAATCAGCTCTGTAATAGACGTTAAGCCATCTGCAAGCTTAGAACGCCGATTCTTAAAAACTTTGAAGGAACTTTTAAATATCTTTGTAGTACATGTTTAATTATTCTATCCTTCCAATGCAATATTATAACTGTATCGCAAGTTAACAGTGAGGTGATTGTACTAATAAGTACAAACAGTTCTACAAGGAGCAATTGATGGACTGATTGAGTGCGTTTACAGTTCTTGGGATGATACTGTTTTTGAACCGCGAGGTCCGTACAGGAAAGGCTCTGAACCATGGCTGAGGCAGTGTGTGCTTGATGCTGTATACCGATAATTCTCTTTCCGTTAGGCTGCTGTAAATCTGTGATTCCACACTCAGATGCAGTGATATAAATACTCTGAGTGGTTCAGTGAGAGTAATTTGGAAAAAGATGATCCGCTGTGGCAACCCCTAACGGGAGCAGCTGAAAGAAGAAGAAGGTGCAGTGAAAGTAACAACGCTAAAGCAGCTATGGTATACTTTGGCTATTCCCTGGACCATTATATTGTTACAGGTTAATTACAATCAGATGCCTTAAACTAATAAACAATATGCAGTTAGTTTCAGTGTATATGACAAAGCCTTATCAGGGATGTGGATCTAAAAAAGAAAGGGAAACCATACTGGAACAAAAGCACTGCTTTGACACTGGGTGCCGCCAGTTTGCAAAACCGAGCGGAGAACTTGCGTACGCCAGGGTTGGAGCTACCGTGAAAATGTGCGTGGCTGTATGCCAAGTTTAGGTTTTATACATCTCGATTTGAGTGTGGAAAAGTTGGTACGCAACATTTTTGTGCGTACGCACCGTTTATACATGAGGTCCCGGTCTGCTTTGTTGTCTTTTTGGAGTACTCACAGTTTTTCATCATGTTTCAGACTTCTCATTACAACATATTTTGGGGGCTGGTCTGTCAAGTCTGAGTTTGTCCAACTTCAAAACGGTGATGTCCAATGTGAACTTTAGTGAAAGCTGTAGTATTACACTGTTTATTAGCATTTTTGGCTATTTGTGTCTCATTAAATCAGTCATAAACACGGTACTGTACAACATCATTCTGTGGACATTTTGCTAGGGTTTTTGGGTAAGAAAATTACTGCGTAATGTGTTGCTATCAAATGATTTTTATTCTGACAGAGCAAGCACAACGAAGGTTTTTCAGGAGGTGTATATACTATAACATCATCATCTACTCATACCGGCTGTAGGCTGCTCTTTTTTCAACAGCCACAGCAGTTACAGCCTAGCCTTGTTAATGTCATTTTCTCAGCCAATTGTTTAAACCAGTGTTTTTATTAAAAGTGCTCTGTAAGTGAAGGGTGCAGTTGTGGCTCTGAGGTTATGGATCTGCACTAGCCATCGGAAGGTTGCTGGTTTGAATTCCATAAAATGCCAGAAGTGACTCTATTCCATTGTACCCTTGAGCAAGGCCCTTAACCACCAAATGCCTCATCTTGGGTATGACGTTAATCTGCATCCTTTCCTGTAAGCAGGTCCTCAAAGTAGCAGAGAAAACTTGGGGGGTTTGTGGCAGGATTGGCACACTGACACCAATACTTGATCATACAAGGTTAGTTTACTGATACTGATTAAAAGTAATCTGCATGAGTTTAGGATGCATCAAGAAACAGAAGAAACTTGAGAAAACGTAATCATAAACAGGGCAACATCCAGACTTTACATGGATTGTGTCTAACATGAGAATCAAGCCCAGTTATAAAGCAGACATTTTCTTCTGCTGTTTCTTCATATAAGGTTAACTTGAAAATTTAACAAAAGTCTAAATAAAAACCTATAGATGTAAGGTCAATATTTAGGCCAGGCAACAATTTACATGATAAGTTTAGGAAGGAGTAGTTGTCAAAAAGTGTGTATGAAATAATAGATACAAGAGTCAAACATTTCCAAAAATTGAAGTAAAGCTACCATAGAGTTCCTTTTCCCTCTCACAATGGAATCTTGACACTTCATGTTTTTTGTAATATGAGCCATATTTAATGCTCCGTTGTTTGTTGTTTTTTTAAAGTTGCCTGACAACATACTCTCTCGATACATGATACCCTGAACTCAGTGATGAACAGACTAATGCAAGTTTGAAAGTATTATACATTCTAAAAATTTAAATCCTGTGTTTTTTAACAGAAATTTTACATAAAGTATTGCTACAAAAACATCATTCATCTAAACACTTTGAATGCTTTATACTGTAAATCTTATTTTAACATAAACTGGCTGTTGTTTAGGACATCCACACATGTCAGGGGGTGTGTGTGCGCATGTCTGTGTGGGGAGGTCTGTGTGTCTGTCCTGGAGATCCAGCTTACTAGTTAGGTCTGAAATGTAAAGCGAGTCCTTGGTCTTCATTTATTATAACAGTAAGTGTACAGAAATGTGAAACTAAATCGATGTGTCTGAATGAGTCAATCTCTAGAGACAAGCTGATACATGCTGTGTAGTAGTGTGGAATAATTATTGATAGCTTTTAAAATAGAACATGAAGATACAACAGCTTTCTACAGAAAAAAAGTTTTCAAGCTTTTTAAGATTTACATTTAATGCCCAGGCCCAGTTAAAATGATGTGTAAGTTAAAGCTCACGCTCTGCAAAGCGGTAATGAGCAGTCGCTAAGGAAACCATTATGCATAATGGTGATAGTGTTCTAATCGCATCATAATTACACACAGTGACTTATAATTAAGCTGTAGCAGCATGGCAATTAAAAAACGTAGCGATTTTTATTGAAATCAACAGTTATCCTTAAATATGTGACAAAATTTTAGAATACTGACAAGAAGTATGTTTTTGACTGTTCATTGGCATCTGGATTTCATGGTGTCATGCCCATTTCCACATAATTTGCATCACTTTTCTTAAAAGTGTCACCTGAATATTGTCATGGGAGGCGAAATCAAGACAAAAGTATTTACAGATGTCATCTAAATGTTTAATATTCCATAAGAATATTATTGCAATTTCTGCACTGAAGGAGCTTCACAGTTCATTCTACAGATGTGCATCATTGATATTAGGATAGTTCAAAGGAGGTAATTTGTAAAATTAAAATTAAAAATCTGGTCTACAATTAAATTGTCATTGGTTTACTACTCAAACTTTGTGCTTTATATTGCTTTGTCTGTTTTAAGTTTACATTCATGCAGCATTCCAGCGCTGAGTCAATTTCCCAGTTGTCTCTCAAGTCTTACTTTACCTGCTACATTTATCTCCTTTGCTATTTTCCTTCCCATTTCACTGATTTGCTGTAATTTTTTACGTGTATTTTTGCTGTGTGTTTACCTTCTACCTTCTTCCTGCTTTTGTTTAATGCAATTGTTTTGTGTTTTTCTGCTACTCAACACATTCATTGCCTACCAAATTTAAGCCGGCCCTGCTTTTGCCCTGTACTTTGTAGTGTCATTTGGTCAAAGGAATGTGTCTCTTAAGTAATAAAGAAGAACAAAATCTCTGAATGTGTCTGTTGTTATATTTAATGATGCAATGAAATGTGAATATAGATACAAATGTTGACAGTTGTTATTTGGATTGGATTTTGGGTTAAGAAAATTTGCTGTTTAACAGGAAATAGGAACTGCATGTGGAAATGCTTAGCTTTATTGTCTAATGAAAAATGTTAGACCTGGAACTGTCATTTAACACACAAAATCAACTTTAATGAATTACACATTATTTGCAAACATGTGATGCTCAGAATGGGCCACACAGATGAGGATGTACTGTATTTCATACAAATTTACAGATTGCTCAGATTCTGATTTTTATAAAGAAGACAGTGACAACTACACTTTGTTTGGCTCATGTTTGCAGGATCATGGAAATTGCAGTAGCTCTTGTCTCTATCACAAAATCTGCATAAGTCAGTGAGTGTCAGTGTTCAGATTGACATCACTTTGAACGCAACCTTGGACCGATGTCTTTGAAGGAATTCATAATAAATTTAATGCAATTAAATGGCAAGCAACTGACAGCAAATGGCACACAAATCAAAGACAAATTGACATCTGAATATTCAAGTAAATCTTTTGTTTCAGTCATCCAGGATAAGTAGAGAAAATAAAATACAATGTTGCTTTTTGCTTGTCCATCTTATACATTTATTGTGGGTTGCAGACAAATAAGGCATAATAATACTGTCAGTGATGGGAGAATAGATCACGTCTCTCTTTTCAGAAGCAAGTAAGCAGTAATTTTAAACATATCGTTTGGTGTTTGCAAATACCTGAAACACTATATTTGATTTTTTTTTTTTTTACTGCAGACTGCCCAGACATTAATGAAATGTCACAGTGATGGTGGTATTCAAAACTCCTTTGTCTACTGTAAAATGGAAACCTTGAGAATAAAAATAGTGTTATGGGTTTATTGCATTCTTGATCCAAATTGGCTTTCTTTTAAATTAAAACTATAATAACACATTCATGCCTAAGCAAGTTATCACAGAAAGCCAATGTCATATTTTTATAATGAATTTAAAAGAATTTTTTTGGTGGCTAGACTTAAAATGTTTGCTGTGGCACAAGAAATGCTTTTCAGTCTTGTTATCCTTCTGACGTGTTCCCATATTGCAAGCAACTGCATCCATAATTTAAACCTAAGTTTACCCCTAAGCACAACCCAGCTTATTCTGCTTGCATTTAATAGACAGATGACTTCCTGCACAATATCCAACTTACTTTACCCAGGTGCTATGGCAATTCCACATTATGTAGCTTGATCCACTAAAATAAGGCTTATTTTACCAATATGTTCCAGTCGTATCTTATCTGTCCATAGAGTGCTGTTTCATTAGTGTTATTGAAGATACCTTAGCTGTCATGCTGGTTTTCAGTGTGGGATGTTTTTGCAAGAGACCCATTAAATAAGATTTCTCCATTTGTGTACATTTTGAAGTACTGATGGAAGCTCTGTCTTTGAAATATTTCTGTAGACCTTTTCAGGATTGTCAATCTTCAGCAAATCTTCTACTGAGTTGCATTTAGCTCTCAGTTGTGGGCAATTGAACGTTTGTATGTTTGTTTATGTTGCAGAATTGTATTTTTTCATAAGACAACCAAACATTATCTCATGTTTTTTCTCTTAATTTGTTTATTAATTTGATTCTACTTACTGCTTTAGCTTTTTCATTCTTAAATTTGATTATATAAAATAAGTCTAACAAAAATCTGACAATGCACAAATTTGTGTGTACTATTGGTTTAATCAAGGTGGCTGCAGATGGTGTTCCTGCCACCCACACCCGAAACAGAATGACACAGGGCACAAGTTCAGCATACTCCTCTTTTTATTTTCCTTGTGGGAAATGCCTTCTCCTGGTTCCCACCCACACAGCACACTGCCAAAGGACTGAACACAAAAACACATATTTTCCATTTCTTCTCTTTTCTTTCTCTCTCTCTTTCTCTCAGTCCACCTCCGCTCCTCCTGGCAAGCTTTATCCTCCACCTCCTGACGTTGGCTCCATTTATAGAGCACCCGGAAGTGCTCCATGTGTTCAATGAACTTCTTCTGGCAGCACTTCCGGGTGTGGTGGAAGTGCTGCAACCAAGGGCTCAGCAGTACCTGCAGCACCCTTACCAAGTATTGTGAGATTCAGCCAATTATAAAATGAGACATACTGCTACCAGACTGATAATGCAATGGTGTGCTTCAGTGAGAGATTATTGAGCTGTTAGATTGTATATAATCAGGTGACAAGAACTGAACAGACAGGCTCTCATTCATCCATCCATCCATCTTCCTAATCCACTTATCCATCTCAGGATAGATACACAAACACACACAGAACACTTTAGCAGCTCCAGTCCACCTAACTTGCATGTGTTTGGACTATGGGATAAACTGGAAGTTCTGCAAGAAAGCAGCATTACCACTTTGCCTCCTTGCTGCCCAGTTTTGTTATTAATTGCTGTTCTCTCTATATACCATCCAATACTCTTTTCAAAGAGAATAGCACACCTCAGATGGTATGGCCACTTGATCAGCAGCGAAGAGCAGCCAGTGGCAAACACAGACTTGTGCTTCAGCTCAAATGACAAACAGACATGCAGGTGCCTAAAGAAACATTATGCCCCTCAAAGATGCCCTGGATCTGAACAAGTAAAAAGTGACATGGCGAAAACTGGATTCTGCGCCAACGTTTGACATAGGTTAGGAAGACTCTTATTCTATTCATATATTTTTCTTTACTATTGGTATAATAGTAATGATAATAATGATGATTTGTTCATCCGTCCGTCCGTCCATCCATCCATCCATCCGTTCTTCTTCCCTACCCACTTATTAAGAGCAGGGTCACAGGGCAGCTGTAGTTAATGCCAGCAATCACCAGGCACAAACAAGAAACAACCCCTAGAGATGGCACCAGTCAATTGCAGTGTGAACACACACATACATGCACACACAAACTTGGGCTGTTTTACAATTATATCATTTGAATATGCATCTGTCTGTTTTAACAAGCCATGGCAGCAGATAAACGCTACAGGAACAGAACTGCAGATGCAAAACTAGAATTACAGGTGGATCAGAGCTTGGCGTCTGCATCTTTTGAGTTTACTCATGATGGAGTTTGTGAGCAGACAAGTGGACAGAAAATTTATTTTACTTTAAGAAAATCTGGGATAAAATAATTCTTTTAGTTCCGTTTAATTATCATAAGGGTGCTTCAAAACGTGGAAGGCACGGATTCTCAAATTAAAACCGTTGCCGCTTTAAAAAGGACATTTTTGGTAAGATATTTTTTCATTTACCTATGTACTTGTTTAGCTTTAAGCCCCATTGTCAGCTGCAAGAACAGAAACGGTGTTGTTAAAATATCAAACTAATTTATAAATAAACATACCATAATGTATATTGCATAACTAACTATATACTCTTAAATTGTGTGCTTACTGTAATGGCTCTATTCATTTTCATTTTTGGGTACTTGGTTATGCTGCAAATGTTTCTAAAGTTTACAAACAGATTTTGAAAATTTAAAAAAGGCATGGCTTATTGAAGATTGACTATTTTGCATGCATTTTTTATGTATAAAGTTAGAAAAGTCATCAGGCTCCTCTCTTTAGGGAAGTACTAATTTCAAGTAGTTGCTCACAGGGAGTGGTAACTGCTGAAATAAATCATTAAAATGTAAAGTTTTGCTGAACTTTCCACCAGAATACTGTCCTGATGTTCAGCAAACCATATTCAATGTATATTGAAATTAATTCTGTAATTAATATATGAAAATACATAGATCATTGTAGTCTTTCAGCAGTGTAAATTTTCACAAAAACACTTTCTGCACTGAGTCTCCTGCCCATAGAACATTGTTTACCTGCAGTGAGTAGACAGAATTATCTTTCTAAAGCTTCTGCCACTCTATCAAGATAACTGTGTCCTCTAAGGGTAATCCCTTACAAGTAAAGAGTTTAATTGATCTGAAGAAAATTTGTGACACAGTTCATGTTGGTATTTTAGTCTCTGGTGGCGATATCTGATGAGGGAGTACTAACATTAAACATTTCCGGTCACGTCTTTGTAAGAATGTAATTTTTTTCATGTGCCTTGTTTTTTAAGTGATCTCTGCCAGTTTGAATTGCCAGTTCTAATGAAATATTGTTACATCTGTTTCTCATGACAGGTTTGCTGATTACTTTGTTGATTACTTTGTAAATGTAAAGCAAGCATGGGCTGCTTTTAAAGATACCTCTGGTACTGGAGTACTCTACTGAAATAAAGCCTTTCAGGAATGCTTCATCCTTTAGGTTTCAAGGTATTATTTGGTATTACTTTGTATACAGTGTAATTAATTTGATCTTTTTCTATGCTATCATTACTTTTGTTACTTTTGACTATTTATGAAGCAAAAGACACTACATAAATTAACTAAAAATAAATAAAATTATGAAAATGAATTAGAATGCAGTGTTGTTCTGTGTTTAGTGTATAACACATAAAGTCCTACAGAGGCTGGCATAGATTCTAATGTCTTATCTAGAATAAGAAAAATCAAATTTTCTTTCCTGCCTTCCCTCTTCCTAGACAAAAGAGTAGGATGTATACTTTCAGAATTTCAATACCAGAATGACAGGAGGGATGTCTGTAAGGCATTTCAATAGGTTTTAGGTAGCTACGGTCACAATAAAGCCTTCCACTTAGCTGTAATTTTTACTTACACACAAACACACACTCTTTCAATTTAGAATCACAAATAAAAATATACTAGAACATTGAATATTTAGTTAAATCCTATGCAATCATGACAAGAACTGAAACTGGCCTTCAGGGTCTTTGAAGCAGAAGTGACAATAATATGTTATCAGTCAGCTAAGGTTGCATGGCCTCCAGAATACTGGAGAAATTGGTATAATTTGTTCCAGCATCACTCTTCTAGCTAAACTGTAGGACAGAAAACCTTAAGTCAAGGTTAGCATTAGGAAGTGACTGTTACAAAGGCAAGAATCAAAAGCACACATCGTCCCTTGATTTTTTAAACCTTTGTATAAATTTTGATGGCACTTTCTCTAATTCATTGTTGGTTGCACTACAGATGCAATGTAGTTTCAAACAAACCTCAAATGCAAACACAGTTACATCTGCAGATTGGATATTTTTCAGAGATTTTTTAAAATCTGGCAGGCTGGTCATGTTCTTGACAACAAAGTTCATTATTATGGGTCAGTCTTGAAAGTGGTTAACTGAAGTAAAAAGAGAAACAAAGAAGAAGTCAAACACACTTTTAACTTAATTAGTTAAGACTTTTGCAAGTGGACGAAGACCAAAAGTTTTTCTGAAAAAAACAGAAATGAGGGGTGTAACACGATAAGAAGTTCAAACTTAAAATAAAATATCAGATTGTGCTACATTGATAAATGATATAACTTAAGGGGCTTCTTTTGGTAATTTCACGTGGGCTTAAGGAATACCAGAGTAACTGCTGTTGGCTGGATATGACAAATGATAGGGTCAGAATTAGGGGTAGGTTTAGCAATAAGCCATTGACAGGACATGTGTTTCTTAAAATGTCCAATGTCTGTTATATATACTTACTGGATGGTTTTGGATTTCATACCAGTTATATTACCATTGTTATTTGAAACTTTTATTCTGTTTTTGTAAAAGCACTGTTTTAAAAACATTTAATTAAATTGAAACAAATGAAAAGAATTATACTGCCATGCAGAATTAATTTTAACATTTGAATCAAGTGTAGCAAGGCCTATAATACTGAAGAAGAGCAGTCAGAAACAGAGCATACTTAGAAAAAGGGACATACTGTTACAAAACTGCTCATAAACCTTACTTCAGTATACCAGTCATTTTCATTTTCATTTTGGGACCAAAGATCTTAGACACCATTATAGTACTGAATCTCACAGGGAAGTTGTCTGCCAAATAGCAGAGAGGCTGTGACGATTATTTCTGTCTAAGCTGTCAAAATCATCAGAGAAAACACCTTTTACTTATTCTTTTAATAAAAGCAGCCAAGGAGCTCTTTGGATGTTTGCCAAAGATTCTGAGCCCTGACTAGTGAAGTGCAAGGTAATGCTGGTCCTTTTATTTATTCAAAGAAAAGGCACATCTGACCTAAGGCTGAATAATATTAGGAGAAGAAGATACAACTTTTTGATTATAATAATTCTACAAGTCTACCACTTTTGTTTAAATGTAAGTTAGAATAGTAATTTGAATGGTGTTCTTTTGTAAATGTTTAAACCTCTTGAGTCCTCAAGACAATTGTTTCATAAGAAAATAGAGTCAATTTGCTTTTGTCAGATCAGAGGTGGGTAAAATGGGTCCAGGTTTTTTTTGTTTCCATTGTCTTAATTAAAACCTAATTTGTTATTTAATTACCTGTTTTGTTTCCTAGTTTTTCAATTCAGTCTGAAGATTCCAAATGACAATCATCTTGTTCTTTATTTTACTATGCCGTTTACTTTGTTTTTTTCAGCAATTTTGATTCATATTCTTTCTTTCTTTTTGATATTTCACTTGGGGGAGTAGTATGGATCTCGGTGGTTAGTTCTGCTGCTACACGTGATCCAGTGCCCTGAGTTTGAACCCCATGCCATATTGATGTCAGTGTGGATTTTACGAGTTCTTTACATGTTCGTGTGGGTTTTCCTTGGGTACTCTGGTTTTCCTCCCACATTACCAAAGGATTTTATTAGTGATGTTCTAGTTATGTTAATTAGTGATAAAAAGTTGACTTGTGGGAGTGTAGGTTATTAGGCCTTGCAATGGATTAGTGCCCTGTCTGGGGCTGTTTCCTGCCTTACCGCAGTGCTGCCCCTATTGACTACATTCCAGTTGGATTAAGTTGGTTTGAGAGTACTTGCTATATTATGTTAGGTGTTGACATGTGACAAATACCAACTTTATTATTGTATTTGTGAAAACTGCACATTCTCCCTATGCCTAAATGGATTCTGTCATTTTTTGCTATATGTCTAAAAAAGTTTACGTTCATTCAAAATTGGCCCTCTATAAAGGACATGCTTGATTGAGTATGCCCTAGGGTAGTCTGGTACCTCTTAACAGTATGATACAGTGCATTCCTTTTATTATGCAATTAGCTTCTAGTACTGAATTAGCTTAGAGTGTTTTTATTAAATAATGGTCTAGCTGTTGTGTATTCTGTATTGTGTAGCTGCTCTTAGGCAAAACACCATGGTTAATATTTTGAATTTCATATATACACTCAATACTGACTTTCAAAAAAATTGCTATTGATTTTCTATCCATAAGTAATGATTGTTGTTATGACTGGACAATGCTTTTTGTGAACAATTTATTCAAAACACAGGAAAACGTCAGGGCCACCAGAGGACGCTGCAGGGTGGCTCGGAGACCTCTATGTCATCTCTAACCTTGAAGTACGTCTTAATTACAGTGACAGAAAAAATGATGTACTTCCGGGATGAAAAGAAGAATTTGGATCTGAACCAGAAATGCTAGGAAGTCACATGGATTGCGGGTTCAAAAGCATTTCCGGGTTAAGGGCTATAAAAGGACTATGGGAAATCCCAGACGTCGAGCTGAGCTAGGTGGAAGCGTGGCAACGTGTCTGGGAGTGGTGGTGTGTTTATTGAGTATTGATTGTATTTGTTTATGAGTATTGTAGAGAGGAGGGCGCTTTGTGCATTGTGTAATAATAAAAAGTGAACTTATTAGACTTTTACTTGGTGTCTGACGTCTGATCTGATGGTTCAAGAGGACGATAGCGCCCTCTATCTGTCACACTATGTAACAATGTGCATTCCCTATCCATGCCACCTTCTCCATTCTGAATTAAGACATGCATCTAGAAATAGATAAATGATTATGAGACAGAGAAGCCAATAGCCCAATTACACCTCATAAAGATGAAATACAAACTAAAGATGGCGTTGTTGTGTATTTGTCTTTTAAGGGAAGCACACCACTGGGCAGCAAGCAAGATTTGAAGAGCTGTGCAGATTTATTTCAGCCCTACATAAAACTTCTTGATGTACACTGTGTGCACAATTATTAGGCAAGTGATTATTTTGACCATATCATCATTTTTAATGCGTATATTCCAACTCCAAGCTGTATTAACTTGAATGCTTATTGGATTTAAGCACGTCAGGTGATGTGTATTTGTGTAATGAGGGAGGGTGTGGCCTAAGGAGATCAACACCCTATATCAAGGTGTGCAGAATTATTAGGCAGCTAGTTTTCCTCAGGCAAAATGGGCCAAAAAAGAGATTTAACTGACTCTGAAAAGTCAAAAATTGTAAAAAGTTTTTCAGAGGGATGCAGCACTTTTGGAATTGCTAACATATTGGTGTGTGATCACAGAACCATCAAACATTTTGTTGCAAATAGTCAACAGGGTCGCAAGAAACGTGTTGAGAATAAAAGACGCAAATTAGCTGCCAAAGATTTGAGAAGAATCAAACGTGAAGCTACCAGGAACCCATTATCCTCCAGTACTTTCATATTCCAGAGCTGCAACCTACCTGGAGTGCCCAGAAGTACAAGGTGTTCAGTGCTCAAAGACATGGCCAAGGTAAGGAGGGCTGAAACCCAACCACCACTGAACAAGAAACATGAGTTGAAACGTCAAAACTGGGCCAAGAAATATCTGAAGACAGATTTTTTTCAAAGGTTTTATGGACCGATGTGATGAGAGTGACTCTTGATGGACCAGATGGATGGACCTGTGGATCAGTAATGGGCACAGAGCTCCACTCCAACGTGGAGGTGGGGTACTGGTATGAGCTGGTATTTTTAAAGATGAGCTAGTTGGACCTTTTTGCGTTGAAGATGAACTCAAAATCAACTCCCAAACCTACTGCCAGTTTTTCAAAGACACTTTCTTCAAACAGTGATACAGGAAAAAGACCATGATTTTTATGCAGGCCAATGCTCCATCACTTGCATCAAAGTTCTCCACTGCGTGGCCATCCAGTAAAGGCCTTAAAGATGAAGGAATAATGACATGGCCCCCCTTCCTCATCTGACCTAAACCCTATCGAGAACTTGTGGGCACTTCTTAAACGCTAGATTTACGGGGGAGAAAAACAATACACCTCTCTGAAGAGTGTCTGGGAGGCTGTAGTCACTGCTCCACAAAAGCTGATCGTCAACAGATCAAGAAACTGACAGACTCCATGAATGGAAAGGCTTATGACTGTTATTGGAAAGAAGGGTGGCTATATTGGTCATTGATTGTGATTTATTTTTTTTGAAATGTCAGAGATGTTTATTTGTTAATTTTGAGGTGTTTGTTTATTATTCTCACTATAACAGATGAAAATAAACATGTGAGATGGGAAAATTTTCATTTTTCCTTTAGTTGCATAATAAATCTGCACACTAATAGTTGCCTAATAATTGTGCGCACATATGTATTCCCCTGATGATGTTCACACTCACATTTCCGTTGTGAAACATTCAGGTTTCAGGTTTATTAACATTTTGGATTGACTGATAGCACTGTGTTTGTTCCATATTAAAATTAATCCTCAAAAATACAACTTGCCTAATAATTCTGCACTCCCTGTATTTTATAGAGTGGTGTAAGGTTGCAAATAGAATAAAAGGCAACAGAAACCACTACTACCACTGTACAATTTCTTGTCCCCTGTTATGTATTATGGTAGTCAGTCTAGCTGTGAGTAGCCTGGCATTTTTAATAATGTTTGGACTTTAGTCATGCAGGAGCACCAGAGGCCACCTGAATAAGTTCTAGACATATGATCTCAGGGCTTCTACATAATATCCAGAATCTGAAAGTACATCCATAAGAGCATCCAAAGTAGTTTATCACTGTAAAAGGCTTAAAATGTCTTTCCAATTATAGGGTTGTTGAACCTGGATTTGGGAGGTGAGCTAGGTAAAGGTCAGCCTAGTGGAAAGAATTGGAACCTGAGTAAATATTATGTTTAGTTAGGTCCAGCAGAACAGGCAGGACTTAGTTTAGTCTGTTTATTTGCTACTATCCCTCCTTGATTTAAGAACCTTCTGCTTTATCATTTTCCTTTGTATATTACTTTGGTGTCCTTGACGTTTACACTGTCTGGGTTTGGCAAGGACTGAAGCACTCAGTGTTAACACACAAATTTTGGAGAGTAACTTATCTTAGCTATGACAGGAGGCAGGAGGCAGAATTGCTAGGTTTCTGTGGCATGGGGCAACAATAGCACTGTTGTTCTAACCTTTCTCTAACTCATCTTGGTTTAAAATTGGAAGTATGTATTAACTGAAATTTGACAGTCACGTTTAAGTCATTGCTTCTTCAAGGTTAGGGATTAAATCTTCTTCATACTTGGCATAAGTCTTGAATGCCAGTGTCATAGTTTTATTTTCCCGTGACCCTGTAGTTAGGTTGGATAATGGATGGATGGATGGATGGATAGATTACTTTTAAATAAATGCTCTGAAGTCACTCTGCATAGGTTTCAGTGATTAAATATTTATTTATTTTTATTCAGTAGATCTTTTGGAGATTTGTTCTATATGTATATGTATATATATATAATATGTAATGTATATATGTGTACTGTATATATATTTGTATATGTATGTGTATATATATATTGTGGCAGTAGGGGGCGCTAGTGCTCCCTTGAACCCTCAGGTACAACTCCGGACACCAGGTAAAAGTCCAAGACCTTTTATTGTTTACTAACAATGTGCACAATGCACACTCCACACTACTCATTCAATAAACCACTAACTACAATAAACACAACACTATAATTTTCTCTCCTCCTCGCCCAGACACTTGCTCCTCTACCTCCCAATCAATCAATCTCCCAGCTCAGCTCAGTGTCTGGACTGAGGCATCGTCCTTTTATAAGGGCAATCAATCCACAACTTCAACCCAGGAGCACGACATTTCTTCTCGTCACCTGACCGTGATGTACTCCCGGGTCATACGGCATCACAGAGCCCATAAGCCCCCCCACAGTGATTCCTGGTGGTCCCAAGGTATCCAGCAGGGCTGTGTATAAACACTACAAAGTCCATAAGGCCCTGCTGGACCTCGGGGCATGATCTTGCTGTCGGGAGAGCTCCTCCTGGTGGCCTTGGGGTGGGGACCAGCATGGATTTTTTGTGTTTATTGCAGCTCAAAATGTCAGTTGGGTTTACTGTAAAATAATGTCCACTTTTTTAATATTCATAATTCAAGCACATTACAACAAGAAACAATTAAATGTTTGTGAATCTAACCTAAGTTTGAATTGCTTTATATACTACCATATAATACAGTAAATGAAAGGCTCTGGAAGGTGTTTTACTATTTGATCTAAAGCCATCCATTCATCCATATATATTTTTAAATCCACTTATAAGCCATGGTTGCACAGGACTGCACCCAACACCAGGGAGAGCACTCCATCACTTGATGGTGAAAATCATTCACCCTAAAATCATCCATTCATCTTTTTTTAGAAACTTGATTATTCTAGTTCATGGTCATGTAATGTGTATTGTATTCCAGAAATTCTATTCTGTACAGTTGTTTTTGAACCTACATTGGGGAAATGTAATGATCAAAATAAGACTGGAATTTATGCATATATAATTATAATAATATTGTCTATAGGATGGCATTATATTAAGTCAAATGATTTTTAACTTCTCCCTTTAATATTATTTACAACTGCGATGGGAAAAAAAGCTCATCTTTCTTGTCAGAATAGTGAAATATGTATAAAAGTGTATATTTTGTTGTTTTTGGCCTCTAAAATGAAGCAAACAGTATTTATTTTGTTCAATATTGTAAATCCTAGGGCTGCTTCATTGTCTTGAGTAAGCCTGATGACCTTTCGTTCACATTGCTAGATAGTTACCAAAATATTTTACCATGACTTGGCATGGCAAATGTTAACTATAAATGTGGAAGACCAACTTGATGAGAGCTTGATTACTTTAAATGTTGTATTAGTTAAAAAATAAAAGTTGAAAGCTGCTGCTGTGTCCTGTCTTCTGTTAGTGCATGGTGCACATATCCTGGATGGCAAACTTTTGCTACATCCAATTTGTTCATTTGATGACAGTCCTTGTTTGTAACTGAACTTTTCTTTTAATTAGAAACTTCACCCCAGCAATCCCAGAAATGTGACTTTCAATTCAATTTGAAATTGGTAATGATGCTTATTACAACTGGGTTTCTTTTGCACATTTGTTAATATAGTTTGTACTATTTTTCATTGTTTTGTTTTTTTACACTGACATATAATTACATGGGAGGTACAAATAACAAAGCAGCCAGCTTCTACATTGGAAACATCTAACTCTATGCTTGTGTTCATCATTAAATTGCTGTTTTAAAAAACTGTTCAGAAGAAAAGAGTAGAAATAAAAAAATCTCTCCTTTTCAGTCCATGCAAAATTTTATTGATTTTTAAAGCAAAGTAGTAGAAGGTCACTGTTTAATTAGTAAATAATTAAAAAGTACAGCCTGTAATTAAATTGCACATGACCATAAGAAATTGTTTCATATCGATTGACCATTTTATGCTTTTCACACAAAACGTTGTGGGAATGCGCAACATACTGCCATAGCATTTAGTTGATGCAGAAACTTTAACAGCTTTAAAAAAGTATCAAGATGAGATACTGGAACAGTTTGGCTGTTTAGTTACCAAGTAAGCTATTATGCTGTTATCTAGTTATTATGGCCTACAGAAGGTCTACAGTCTGTGGCACTGGTGTGAGAAACCCCCTGGCTACATACAGAAATATCTTATATTCAACAACAACAACATTTATTTATATAGCACATTTTCATACAAACAGTAGCTCAAAGTGCTTTACATATTAAAGAATAGAAAAATGAAAGACATAATTATAAAAAATAAATCAACATTAACATCGAATAAGAGTAAGGTTCAATGGCCAGGGGACAGAAAAACAAAAACTCCAGACGGCTGGAGAAAAATAAAATCTGTAGGGATTCCAGACCATGAGACCGCCCAGTCCCCTCTGGGCATTCTACCTAACATAAATGAAACAGTCCTCTTTGGATTTAGGGTTCTCACGGAAGGGCTTGATGATGATGATGGTCACGTAGACTTCTTCCTTTTAATCCGTCCATCATTGTTGGAGCATCATGAAGCTTTGAGTAGGTGGAGGTGGCGCAGGCCACCACCACAAAGAAACCGGAAAAAGAAACAGAAAAGAGAGTAGGGGTCAGTACTGATTTTAGAGCCACCATGAATAGTTGTTATGATGAATTGAACATACAGAGTATCAGGATTAAGTTAAATTACGATTAAAATGAAGTTATAAAAAGGCCATGTTAAAGTAATGTGTTTTCAGCAGTGTTTTAAAGTGCTCTACTGTATCAGCCTGGCGAATTCCTATTGGCAGGCTATTCCAGATTTTAGGTGCATAACAGCAGAAGGCCGCCTCACCACTTCTTTTAAGTTTTGTTCTTGGAATTCTAAGGAGACACTCATTTGAGGATCTGAGGTTACGATTTGGAATATAAGGTGTCAGACATTCCGATATATAAGATGGGGCGAGATTATTTAAGGCTTTATAAACCATAAGCAGAATTTTAAAGTCAATTCTGAATGACACAGGTAACCAGTGTAGTGACGCTAAGACTGGTGTGATGTGTTCTGATTTTCTTTTCCTAGTTAGGATTCTAGCAGCTGCATTCTGCACTAGTTGCAAACGATTTATATCTTTTTTGGGTAGTCCTGAGAGGAGTGCGTTACAGTAATCTAGTCGACTGAAAACAAACACGTGAACTAATTTCTCAGCATCTTTCAGTGATATAAGAGGTCTAACTTTACTTATGTTTCTTAAGTGAAAAAATGCTGTCCTAATGATCTGATTAATATGTGATTTAAAATTCAGATTACAGTCAACAATCACCCCTAAGCTTTTTACCTCCGTCTTGACTTTTAATCCTAATGTATCCAGTTTATTTCTAATAGCCTCATTGTATCCATTATTGCTGATCACTAAAATTTCAGTTTTCTCTTTATTTAACTTGAGAAAATTACTATTCATCCATTCTGAGATACTAGTCAGACATTGTGTTAGTGAATCAATAGAATCGGGGTCATCAGGACCTATTGATAAATACAGCTGTGTGTCATCAGCATAGCTGTGGTAGCTCACGTTGTGCCCTGAGATAATCTGACCTAACGGAAGCATGTAGATTGAGAATAACAGCGGACCCAGGATAGAGCCTTGTGGAACACCATATTGGATATCATGTGTCTTCGAGTTGTAATTCCCACAACTAACAAAATATTTTCTCCCTGTCAGGTAGGATTCAAACCAATTTAAGACACTGCCAGAGAGGCCCACCCATTGACTAAGGCGATTTCTAAGAATGTTGTGATCAATGGTGTCAAATGCAGCACTCAGATCTAAGAGGATGAGAACAGATAAATGGCCTCTGTCTGCATTTACCCGCAAGTCATTTACTACTTTAACGAGTGCAGTTTCTGTGCTGTGATTTGTTCTAAAACCCGACTGAAATTTATCAAGAATAGCATGTTTATTTAGGTGGTCATTTAACTGCATAATGACTGCCTTCTCTAGAACTTTACTTAAGAAGGGCAAGTTAGAGATGGGTCTAAAATTTTTAAGAGCCGAGGGGTCAAGATTATGTTTCTTAAGTAGGGGTTTAACTACAGTAGGGGTTTAACTACAGTCTATTCCAGTCCTTGTGAGGTATTTTAGCAAGATGATGTTACAGTGGGCTGGTGTAAGCAAAGCAATTTGCCATAGGTTCATAGGTGCACCTAGACTTAATATGACCCACCATATGAGTCACTTCTGATAATTCAGCAGGCCACCAATATTATTAGTTTACAGCTTTTTTAACATTGACTTTTTGGAAATTATGAAGTTGTCAGTTTAGCAGAGCAGACTATCCCATTTTCCACCACTATCTCTGCTAATGCACTGTTGGTTTTCAGCAGCAGAGAAGGAGTAGCTTGTTGGTTTTTAGTAACTGTGTAAAATGTTGAACTTTGTGAAAATGTCAAGCAAGCTAAGACAAGGAAAAAATATAATCTCCCAAAAAAGTGGATATTTAAGCAATGCAGAAGCGCAACACTTAAAATCTCTTTAAAAGTAATCATTGATAATAAGAATTCTTTAAATTTGTATAGCACTTTTTTCATTATTCAAAGAACTCTCCACACAGGGAGCACCCAGGACACAAACCCATGATCTCCTTACTGTGAGGCAGCAGCGCTACTGCTCTGACACCTGCATGGATATTAAACACCAGGTACACAAACACATTACAGAAATTAAATAAAACTAAGAAGCTGTTCATGGGTTGCATGATAAGTGACATTTTTTTACTGATGTTACATATCCCTTTGTTTAAGTCTTGGTGTGCACAATATAACAAATTGGTGTACTTATCTCTTTATTTTTAGCTTAGAAACAAGTCAAGACAATTAGTGTTGCTTGTTTGTGCTACTGAGCTACTGGTATGAGAATCTGTATTTTATTTCACAAATTTAAATCCACATACAACCCTGCGTAACATTTGAGACATCTGTAGTAGCCACTTGGGATGCTGTTCTTGCAACCTTATCTCCAAAACAGAGTAAATACATTTTTTTCTTTTAAATTTCTTTAAAATTTGACTGTTTATACTGGCAATACAGCATAAATAAATTATTCCTTACACAATAGAGAAATAATTGTGAGGCAGCAATGATGAAAATTGTGTCTTTTTAAGTAATAGCTTCTAGGCAGTCATTGGTGACTGTTTAGTTCATCGGTACTGCTCTAGATATTGGCAAGCCTGGGGTAGACTTTCACATAAAAGACAGATACTTTGAAGAATTCTGACAGTTTCTCAGTGTTGAATCTTTTACATTATAAAGTCAAAGTGACAGGATTTAACCCTATTGCCCTGTAAAGCCATGTTCTTTAACTCTTTTTTGGCTTAATTTCAGGATTACAACTTGCTTGTGGTTAGGGCTTGGTTGAATTAAACAATTGAATCGAAATAAATTGGCCAACCTTTCTTGTGGTCCCTTCCTAAGCAGGTCTCATGTCTGGCAGATAATCATTTGTGTTAACATTTGCATATGTTTTAATTTTTTAGACTTCATACTTTTATACCGTTTTACTACATTTTTAATTTTTTTTGTCTGGAAACATGGATGCTATCCAGTGACCTGAGATGAAGACTGGGCTCCTTTGGTACTGTGTCTCTTCGGAGAATCCTTGGGTACCGTTGGTTTAACTTTGTGTCAAATGAGCGGTTGCTCATGGAGTCTCGAATGATGCACATGACCTGCATTGTGAGTGAGCGTCAGTTACGGCACTACGACCATGTGGCGCTTTCCCCGAGGGTGTTCCAGCTCGTAACATCATCATTGCTGACTAACTCTTACAGCGTACAGGGTAGCATCTTGGGTGGCAAAAGAATTATTAAATCAAATGATTCCACCTACCCACAACTTAAAAATTCTGACAAGGAAATAAGAATGTTATTCAAGAAAATTATCTGTTCTTTCAAAAATTAAAATTATTGCATCATTTCTGAGACATAGACAGAGCTGTGGAGTTGCTACACAAAACTTCCAAACTCAGACTCCTCAATTTATGGTACTACCGACTGAGACTTCTCTATTTGTAATTTAAGCCAATATACAGTACTGGTCAAAGGTTTAGGATCACTCAGAAATTTTCATGCTTTTGATAGAAATTGATACATTTCTTTTATCATGATGCCATTCAATTGATTTGTTTGCAGCTTTTGTAGTCATCAACAATTTAAGTACCAAATTCAATTCTGAAATGTTTCAAATTGTGGACACAAGTTCACTGTTTTTGATCTTACACAAGTGTGGATTTTCCTTTAGTGAATGTTATGCAGGGTTCATGTTAACCATGACTAAGTCTGCAGCATCAGTGGAGCTAATTTTGGCATTGACTTTTCTGTGTTGATTTATTGATTTATTACTAAGTCCTCCATTATAATGGAAAACAGCAAATTTTAAACCAGTTTTAGAAATGATGCAAACATATATTAAAATTATACTGTGCCTTAAATGTGGTAACTACTATTAGGATTTTATCTGTCTCTGTCACAAGCTGATGCTAGCATTTCTCTGTTATTGATGGCCACATGATTTACCTGCCATGATCCTCAGCCCTTAACAAGTTAATTTTCTGCTGCAGTAGCCTTAGCAGATGTGCTTTACAATATTTGATAGAGAATGAGATATACCTAAAAGAAGTAAATTAAATCTGAATTAAAAACATGAGAGCTAAAACCGTGAGATGAATGCAGAGCATTGTTAATTAGGTGTGTAGAAGATAGTTTTACAGGATTCACTTTTTTATCCTTCATTAAAGAGCAATGCAGATATTATGCAACATTACATTCTTTAGAGAATTCTAGTGTTTGATTTTCTGTATTTAGGATTTTCATTGTGCTTTTATGTTAGTTTAAAAGGCATATGTTCAAATTTCTTTCTAATTTAACTTTGTTTTTCCTTATTTTGTGCTTTCTGCTGCACTATGTCCTTATATCCTTAGTTGCCTTGTTACCAAATGTATAAGAATAAAATGGCCTCTCTTCAGATTTCTTTAGCTCTGTATTTAGCTTCTCAGTTTTAATTAATTTCTCTTTGTTGTTTATCATATTATCATCCATATTTCAGATTTATTTACACATTCCATTTCCAGTATGTAATCTGGGGAACTTTGTAGCTGGCCCACCCTTTGCTAAAAAATGATTTAATCACAACTGTGATCTATGTACAGCCACCACCTGCACCTCTGCAGTCACTAATGTGGACGCCCCTTCTACACATGTTCCAGGGGAGCGATCATGGACTGCTCAATACCTCCCCCAGGATGCTAGGTGGTAGCCTCCCTGGCTGAGGATGGTGCCTCAGTTTCCCGCAGGGCTTCATGGGAGATGGAGTTCTCCACAGCCCTGTTGGGATCTGGGGTTGCCGCCAGAGGATGCTGCATGGGTCCCTGAGCCAAACTGGATAACTTTACAGCCCCACCCGGAGGTGCAATCAGAAGCAGGTGAGCAAGCACCTGGGGCACTTCCGGGTGGGCTTTAAAAAGGGCCGGCAACCACCACTCAGGGCTAGAATCGGGAGGAAGAGGACAAGGTTGCCTGGGAGGAGTGGTGGTGCCATAAGAAGGGTTGTTTGTGTTGAGTTAAGTGCCATTGGGACTATGTATTGCCTGTGGGGTTCATGGGAAAGACGTGCCCTACAGGTGAAGAAAAATAAAAGTCTTGTGTGTTTTACACGTGCCTCTGAGTGAGTCTGTGCCGGGTGGGGTGCTATACAGCGTCTTTTTCACACTATTTTCAGCCAGAATATAACAAATTGTCATGGAAAAAGTTGGTTGTTGTTTGCTGTTTTTTATAGTCCCATGGTACAGAATAGTTTGCAGGATTATCAAGAATGGCAATACTAAGCAGTCTAATACTGGGGAAACAACCCATGCTTTTTACGTTTAGTACTCTAGAATAAGATTAAGGCTGTTGTAGAACAGCACAGCTATGAACAGAGAGAGTAGAAAAGTAACATTCTGTATTTCTTTGCCAAGGAATCTGAGGTTTGCAATGAATGGCTGCTAGTGAATTGGTTTAAATATGATTCTGCTGCTCCTTATTCATCTTCTTGTGAAACCCTTCTATTAAATTTGGCCCAGAATTTGGAGGGCTTCCGCATCCTATAATCTAAATGAATAACAAAAAACAAAAGGGATGAAACTTACAAAAATGTCTCCTTAAAAGTGACATACCTTTCACTTTACATATTGTCCACATTCTGGCTGCATGCTAATGACAAAAATGAACGTAGAAATAATGAATTTTATTGCAGCTTTTAAACACAATATTTTCCTTGTGAAGGCTACTTGATATTAACTAATTCCAAGCAACCAGTGTGAGTGGCATATTCATGTAGACAAAAGTACACATGATATTAGGGAGCCAGTAAAAAGTGCTTGTGGGAATGGTGTATTATAAAGTAAAATGCAACTGTTAAGCAAAATGGCATTGAAATACATAATCCACAATGTGAAAAAAATTCATATAATCTTGTTCTTACACTTCCTATCTACTCCTCCTTCAGTTGTCCTAATTGTGTGGAGGAATGACCTATAATAGTAGCAGTTGTAGTGCATACATTAGATATGCACAACAGCTAAAGGACTTTGGGAAGGTGATTGATGAGTTTGTAATAAATGCATTAATAAATTAAAAAGAATTGATTTACAAATATGTATGTTTTATTTCACAATATATTCAGCCAATAGCATTGCACATGCTTTTTGTTTACATTTAATGTAACTATTTTAGTGGAAATGTTTTGAAATGGGGATTACAAAATGGAGCAGCGCTAACTTACAAGTCCAGCAGTTGAGTTTTAAATCAAATTTGGTTGCAATTTGTGTTGAGTTTGTACATTGAATAAATGTGTAGTGAGGCCGGTAGTGACTGTATATACTGTATAATCACTAGGGAACCAATTTACAGCTTCATATGTGTTTAATTTGAGCAGATAGTGGCAAGGATGAGCTCCTGTTAATGTGGTAGAAAGTCCTGAGAACCTTTGTGGGGGTACAGAATAGAGTTCCTCTGCAGTTTGCTTGGTTTCCTGTGCATCAATGAATTGGTAGGCCATCTGGACTGCTTCTGATCCTGTCTATGATACAGAGGTAAAGGAACTTGTGGGGCTAATTGAGAGACCTCTAAGAATGCAAACCTAGACTTTTTAGTTTTATGTAGGGTGGAACAGATTCTCAGAATTCTGTCATCTGTTTTAAACAACACACTTCTGGTACCCTCCTATAAAGAGAGCAGAACAAGCGTTCATATATACTGAGTTATCAATACCCTTTCTAGTAGTTTGTCTGTTCTTCTTGCTCATTTTGCAGATGTGAGTGAGGTGAAGAGAGACAGCAGCTAGTGTTGACTTTAAAGATACTAATTTTCACAGATTTCTCTAAATTCTGCAGTTTGATCAATTTCCTAGGATCCGCTGACACACCTACTGCCACTTTGGTTACCACTGTGGTTATAGTATGCTATTTGGTTTGGAATATGTTATTGTTGAAGATGTGAGCAATATTGACTTAATTTTTGTTGTAGTGTAAATCTGTCCTTTAAAAGGCATGTCCTTATTGTCAAATACATGGTTTCATAAATAAACCTTAAACTGAAATCTGCGGTATGTTACTGGATTTTGTCAAAGGTTTTGGCATTTATAGCTTTTTAAATCAACTCTTTAATATCTGCTTAAATTATTGCACATCTATTCAGTCCATACTTTGTTTTTCTTGGCTTGTCTGAATTTCAAGTATTATACTCTTGGGTAAATCAAAAGGTGGCAGCATTAATGATACACAGATTCAAGGTTGTTTCAAGTGTCATTTTGTTCTTTTGAAACCCTGACCTCACCATTATTTAGAGAACAGACTATTTCTCTCCACTGGTAATCTTACATATTATTCAGAATTGGCCTTATTTCATAACAATTATTATTGTTACTTTTAATTGGAATAATTTTATACAGCACTTTGGATTGTGCACTCTAGTATATTGTGGGGGTGGAATGTTTAAAATGAGGTTAAAACCTTTGGGTTATGTAAGGAGTCTTAACTACATATTGCATCAAAGCTACACAATAGAAGCAGGGAAGGTCAAAATACCTAATGAATTATTTATGCTCTACATGAACATAATTTATCATTTTATGATTTTTAATTGTAATATTCATTTTTTCATCTTGGGTTCTTGTCAACATGCAGTATTTAAGCCACAAAGAAAGCTTTAAAATATCTTTTAACTGTTGAAATAAAATATGAATAAAAATGATAAAACCTTAAAAAATATTTGTATATATTATTTACAAAAACATGGTGGAGCAGTGGCTAGCACAGCTGCCTTAAAAGTCCAGGGTGCAGTGCTGCCTCAGGTATTGCTGTGTGAACCTTGAACAACTTCCCTGTGTCTAAGTTGTTTTTTCACCTGCCATGGACAGATGAGCTATGTTAGATGACCAGTATAAAATGGCCCTGAGTGAGTTTGGCTTTATGTCTGTGATAGTAAGTATGCCTATGATGGACTGGTGTCTTATGCAGGGGTGGTCCCTGCCTTGTGGTATTGGCACTAGTAAAGTGGGTAAAGTTGGATGAATGTTTTTATAGCGTACCTTAATTAGTTATTGGGACAGCAAGGTAAAAAATAAGTGCAGATTTGTGACCTTTTTTTATTTTTTATCAATTTTATTGCTTATGTGCTTTAAAGTTTTATGATATTTCCAGTTTGTGAATTTCTTTCTCTCAATCAGTTTCCAGCAATTTCATATTGGTAAGATGTTACTTGATTCATTCATGTTTGCACACAGTGAATTTGTAATTTTAAAGTGCAAACACCCACCAGTTAAAGACACCTTTTTAGATGCACATTTTTTACTCAAAGTCAGATTTTTAATTAAAATTATATACTCCAATTTATACTTTACATATTGATAAATTCATTTCTAAACTCCTCACAAGTGAAAATTTTGTAAAATATCAGGCTTCAGTGTTATTAAAATCATGCTGTTCATTTTGTCAGTTCCTTATATCTGTGGAATAATTGCTCTGTTCATTAAATATAATTCTCATTTATTTAAAGCAGGGGTGACGAACTCCAGTCCTGGTGGGCCGCAGTGGCTGCAGGTTTTCATTCTAACCCTTTTCCTAATCAAGGACCAGTTTTCACTGCTATTTAACTTATTTTTCCTTCATTTTAATAGCCCTGTTTTTAAGGATTCAGTCCCCTGAATTGATTCTTTTCTTCATTAAATGGCAGCCAAACAGAAATGAGATGTGAAACGAGCCAAAAGATGACCAGCTAAATTGGGGCTTCAGATTCCAACCAACTTCTTAATTAAAATGTGATTATTGCTGCAAATTAAACTTGTTATTGAATTCCATGACTTGTTGCTGTTCTCATTCTGCCACGACAGACATTTCCAAAACTGTTGAGTTTCTGTTTTTTCTAACAACACTGACAAAATGTTTTAGTGACCTGGGAGATTATCCTTACTGAGACCTTCACCTTTCTTTATTTTCAGCTATTGTGTGATGAGTACAGGATAGCTGGTCATGTGTTGGCTTGTTTTGTGTTTCATTATTGTAAGTCTGCTAATTAAGGAAAACAAACAAGTAAGGGGCCTGAGTCTCATGAATTAAAGCTAAGGCAAAAGAAGTTAATTAGCAGAAAAAACTGTTCACTAATTAAAAAGATGGTTAGAATGAAAATCTGCAGCCAGTGCGGCCCTCCAGGACTGGATTTCGACACCCCTGATTTAAAGATAGCTGCCCTTTTCTTGGAGGTCCGCAAAGTCTGCACTTTGATGTTTCTATTTCCCCAATAAAACCCGAAACCCTTGCCACTGCATCTCTTGACTAGCTCCTTAAGCAGCACACATCTCTCCTGAAAAGTAGATCTAGGTGCTGCTTTGAAATTTATACTGCTTTCTTTTCACCATAATTTCAATTACTGACATTCTGTTTGAACAATAGAACATTAGAAATTTTGCAAACCAAAAGAAAAAAATCAAGTATTCAGTCTCATTTGTTTTGCTAATACCTAAGTTGTCTCAATCATCTCATCTAGATCCTTCTTTAAAGGCTATCACGGTTAGAGCTTCAACTACATAACTTGGTCATTTGTTCCCAATTCCACCAACTCTTTCTGTAAAGAAAGAAGTCCTAAATGCAGCTCCACTTAATTTCCACTGGTGCTCTTGAGTGTGTCATTTACTGTTTAGTTGAAATAATTCTGCTGGATCTATATTATCAATGAATTTTGAAGACCTATATTAGGTCCCCATGCAGTCACCTACTGAAGACTAAATAGGTTTAATGGTGTGGCACAGTTTAACATTTCCTTAAGTCCTGGAATGCACTTGATTGCTCTCCTCTGAATAGCTTTAAGTGCTGCTGTACTTTTTTTGTAGCGTGGTGACCAGAATTTCACACAATATTTCAGATGTTGTCTCACTAGTGCACTGACTGATTGCATTTTGGAAATCAATCATTGGATGACAGATAATTTTTTACGACTTAATCCTGATAAAACAGATATCTTATTAGTTGGTACCAAATCTGTCCTCTCGACCCTTCATGAGCTAAAAATTGACGTTGATGGGATCCTGGTTGAACCCTCAGCATCAGTCCATAATTTGGATGTCATCTTTGATCAGCTTCTTACTTTTCAAGCACACATTAGCTCAATAGTACAGACAGCATTTCTTCATCTTTGCAACATTGTTCATCTGCATTCTTTCCTTAGTGTCAAGGATACTGAAATACTGATTCATGCTTTCATCATTGCATCAATGCATTGTTTTATGGCCTCCCGACTAAATATATCAGTAGATTGCAATATGTTCAGAATTATGCTGCTCGTCTGCTTACACACACTAAATAATCTGCTCACATCAATCCTGTCCTTTATGATTTGCATTGGTTACCAGTCTTTTCAAGAATCAAATATGAAATTATTCTTCTCACCTTTAAAGCCCTTCATGGTTTACCCCCTCATTATCTGTCTGAGCTGCTGCTTCTTTACACCCCTGCCCGTGCATTAAGATCATCGGACACTAACTTACTCACTGTACCTAAATACAGGTTAGTAACTACGGGTGGCAGAGGTTTCAGTGTGATAGCCTCTAAAATTTGGAATGCTCTTCCTCTCAGCCTTCGTGAGGAAAAATGTATTATTCATTTCAAACTCCTGTTAAAAACACCTCTCTTCAATGAGTATTATTAATTTTCTTATATACAATTTCGAATGTCTTGTTAATATGCTTATTGAATTGTAAAGTGTCCTTGAGTGTATGAAAGGCACTACATAAATAAAATTTATTATTATTATTATTTTCATTAGTTATTTTCTTTCTTAGTCATTCTCCAAATTAATTACCGTTTCCAAAGGCAATGAGGATTACTATAGTTTTCTCATTTAATGCTGAAAGGATTTTGACATGAATAGTAAAGTAGTACATTGTCATTTTCAACTGCCAACTTCAGCGATTTACTCATCTATAAATAGTTCAAAGTAAGCATCAGCTATAGATGGGAAAGATCAGTACAGACTTACAATGAAAAAAATCAAGAAAGTGATATAAATTTGGGAAAATATTTATACTTTTATATTAACGGATTCATTTAATCTTTAACTTTTCTTCTACTCTCTTATTCATTCTGATATAGAGAAATGGAAACTACCAGAACTGATTCGACACAGTTAATGGCTAAAATTTTATCCCAACGCTTTGGACTTGTTAGCCAGCAATGTTTATCATTGTGCCATGGTGTTAGCTTTTTTGTAACCAACCAGAACTCAAATTCTCTTAAGTAAAATTTGCACCCTCATTAAGTGTAAATAGTTGAATAAAAAATTGTTCAGGAGAAAATTATAGCAACATGTATAATTTGATTTAAATCAAAGGTGTACTTTCTCCAGCTATCAGAGTGGAGCTCATTAGCTGCTGGAAGATTAGTAGTATGTCTTCCTTTTTGAACATCCAGAGGTAAACTGCTCTTCTTTGTACCTATCCTTTTAATCAGACCCTTGGCCTCTTAAGTAGTAGGGATTGACTTTCAGTTCCTTAAATTGGCCTCGCTGGTCTGGGCAGACTTTAGTGGACTTCTTGTTCCTTTTAGCTGCATGCTTTTTCCACATGCTTTCTGTTATCCTTTAGGAAAAAACACAAGATCTAATATAGAATTCCTTGTCTTTTCTGTTACACTTTTCTTCATATTTCTAGCTAATACTTCACAGGGAGGTAGTTCGCAATTTTGTATATGCAGTGGAGCTCAGATGGAATAAAAATGAATAAACACACTTGTAGCCTGAAGCTTGATAAGCCACTTTAGTTAATGACATTCTTATTTGGCTCAACTGGCTAAGACGGTTGCTTTCAATACTCCACGTAGGATATGAACTTAAGTCTGTATTGTGGGAATCAATTGAGGATGAGCTTTGAAGTAGAGAAAACCTGGTTACAAATATATTTTTGTGCATTGAATTTTTCTGTAAATTTCAGCTTTGGTTTATGTGAATACTGCACTGAAAATATAAATTCACAGACCCTTTTCACTTTTAAAAAAAATAATGCAGTCAACAAAATTTAATTTTAAAAGAACAAGTAATTAAAAAAATACCATTCATCTATGATGGATTACTGGCCGATCAATACAAGATTACATTTATTGTGTTCAGTTATTATATTTGTGAAACACCTAAAGTCTCACAGTGTCATAGTATTTAGAAAAGAAAGAATGACAGTGAGATTACATTTTCTAACCTCTGACAGCACAGAGAAACATTACTACGAATAAAATACATTGTTCAATGACTGTGTTAATATGTTTAAAAAATGTAAAGCAATATAAATTTTGTTGCTTCTGTACAAAATTGTTTTACTGTGGTCCACAGGCAGAATGAGCCCCATGTGTGCTGACTGCTTCTCCATTTTCTGTTTGGTAATGTCACATTGTGATGAGAAAATCTGATGTTTTATTCTATTGAAAGAATAAACCAGTCTTCAAGCCATCCTGTCATTTGAAAAGAAGGGAGCCAGCACCTCTTATCAAACAACAGCACAAAGCTAAGGCATTATGGAACTTTTTTTGCTGTATGATAAAGAAAATGAGGTTCTTTCCCTTTGGACACATGCCAGCTTGGTTCTTTAATGACCATAGAAATTATCCAACAAAAAATAGATTCCTAATATAGGTGATGCTTTTAATATAAGACAACAATATGAAAAAGTTTAAATGTCGGATAGATCTTCATGAATAACATAACACTGATTGGGGCATTTGAATGTATATTTATTGCCAACTGTGTTTTGACAAATATGAATGTGTAAGTATGCATGCCCTGTGGCATACTGCCATTCTGGCCACTGTTGCTTTCTGCTTTGAACACATTGATTCTGAGTTAAAATGTGGCAGTATAAGCAAATTCAAGAAATGTATTGATAGTTATAATTAAGGAAAAGAATCAAAACAGTTGGACAATTCTTCCTTAAGTAGATCTTAAATTGTCAATCCTTTGTCTAAGTCATTGAATTCCAGTGTTGTCAGGGCCTCCTGTGACTGTGGGTTTTTGCTCCAACCAGTTTCTCAATCAGTCAGTCATTGTTACCTTTAAATTGACCTGATTGTTTAATTATCTGACCCGTTTTTTCTTTCATTTTGCATTTAGAAAAGTGCAGTAGTGTCAGTTTTAAAATTACTGAAAATTAAGACATATTTGTACTTTTAATGTACTGTATCTTGAAATGCTTTGTTTTTTACTTCACTTTTTCTGTATAATTTGCTTTCTTAATTGTATCTTATGTGGACAATTGGAAGGACACTTTAAATGTCAAGGAAGTGTTGGGGTATTAGACAGGTCGCCCTTTTTAATAAAAACGTAAAGGAAAAAAAAAGAATGCTCATTGGCATGCTAACTTAAGCAAACTACAGAGGTGTCTTCTTGACTTCTTAAATGGGAATCAGTGGGACGTCCTTGAGAGCTCCTTGCTGTTGTATTTTGGGTCCGATATGAGACGCCATTCTCTGTGGTGTCCACACTTTCATAGTCCTCTGACCATTAGGGGTGGACTCAATTGCCCTCAGTTTGTGTCTTCTCGCTGCTGTGGGTGACAAGAGACATCAGTGTTAGAGGCTACACCCCCTCTTGACGGGGGTGATATTGCTTACCTCCGATAAACCTGGAAGATGATCCTCTGACACACATGTGTGACACTTAACACAGACAATTAATGTTAACCAGAGCAGGCACCTGCACAAATTGTTCTGACAGGAGCAGCTACTTCAGTGAGACCGGCTTGTGTACTTATTAGTAAATGACTGTCTAAATAGCCAGAGCATTAAAAAATAAATATATTTGAAAGGATAAAGAGTGAAATCTTACCAATCTAACCCATACAAATTCCTGCTTTATTCAATAAAAATACAGCATAACCACTTTGTAAGTAAATGGTTGTAAAAATATAGAAAATGGTATATAACTGTTTGTTTATTTAAGGTATGTGTCCATACAAGAGAAGAAGTCAACTGGGGAAGAAACATATAGCCACAGGGGACCCTTACAATCAAATGTTGAGAACCTACTGGTCTAAGGGATTAGCAATATCTCTTATTGTCTTATGCCATTTGTAGAGTAAGAGCAATAGAGTGCACAAATATCCCAGAATACACTGTATACTAAAACTGTAATTCATTCTGTGGATATTTTAGGCCCTGCTTGAATCACTTTCCTTAATACATTTGCATTCTAGCAGATCAGAACTTATATTTATTTATTTAGATATGCTGTTCTCAAGATTTTATTGTAGCTTCTCTAATATCGTCCAACAATAATAAATATTAGTACACATAGAAGAACAGAGTGATTGCCTTGTCAAAGATCTTCTTTAACAAAGTACATTGGTTCATTATGCATCTTTTCAACATCTTGTTTGATTTGTTTGGTGCATTTAAAAGCATCTGTGTAAAGTCACCTTCTGTGGCACCTAATTCACAGATGAAATTTGAATTCAGTTTTGGTTAGTCACTACTGCATTTCTTGTTGCAACCACTGCAGTGGATAATGTATTTTTTTCTTTTTCTTAGACTCTTAAATATCAAATGAAGCAAATATGGCATATTTGATAATGTTTATAAATTTGAGTGATCTTCTGAAATGAAAATCGAAAAATGTTTTCACTGTTACTGTTATTTTTGGGCTGTAAAATTTTAGATTTAGTCTGTGATGATTAGACAAACAAAATTTGAAAAGTGTTTGAAATTCTTAATTTTTCAAATATATGTTTGTATATGTATATTTGTATATATGTATGCTTTTTAGTTATTATAATGTAGTATGTTTGTTCTGGGGGCTTATTTTTAATTTCTGATTTAATTAAGGTTTAGCTGGAAGAAATACAAAGTTTTTGCAATTTAAAACTTCTCCAGCCTCATCCACAATAACTTGATCAGTGCATTGTCCCTTGGTGGATAAAACTCTTGAAGTAAAAATGACTTCCATTTCTGCTCCGGCCAAGCCTGCCTCCTAATTACATGACTTCTGCTCCCAGTACATCTGAATCCACCTCTTCCTGTCCGCCTGCTTTATAACTGCTATGTTATGCTCTGTAACTGAATTCGGTTTGCCTATGAAGACCTCTTTTGACTTAAATGTCAGCTTGACTCTGAGGATGACGTGAGGAAGACTTTTTCCCGACTCAGCATCCGCAAAGCACCTGGCCCAGACGGAGTCTCAGGTCGCTTTTTAAAAACATGTTGCGACCAGCTAGCTGCTGTCTTTACGGATATTTTTAACACATCTCTGAGAGTTTCATCTGTCCCCACCTGCTTCAAGCACACAGCCATCATCCCTGTCCCAAAGAAAAATAAAGTATGTACTGCCCTAATGATTACCGCCCGGTAGCACTTACTCCCATAGCCATGAAGTGCTTTGAGAGGCTGGTGCTAGAACACATCAAGGACATCATCCCTGACAGTCTGGACCCCCTCCAGTTTGCCTACCGTTTCAACAGGTCCACTGAGGATGCCATCTCCATAACACTTCACACCACCCTGTCTCATCTGGAGAACAAGAACTGTTATGCCAGCCTGCTGTTTGTAGACTACAGCTCTACATTTAACACTGTCATTCAATCCCAGCTCATTGCTAAACTCCTGGATCTGGGGCTTAGCTCTTCACTGTGCAACTGGGTACTGGACTTCCTCGCCAGCAGACCTCAGCAAGTGCGCATTGGTGGAAAAACCTCCTCCATTATCACTATCAACACTGGCACCCCAAAGGGCAGTGTGCTGAGGCCCCTGCTTTACTCTCTCTACACCCATGACTGCGTAGCTAAGTACAGCTCTAACACCATCCTCAACTTTGCTGACGATACCACTATAATTGGTCTGATCAGTGAGGACGATGAGACAGCCTGCAGGGAGGAGGTCAGACTCCTGGCAGAATGGTGTCAGGACAACAACCTCACCCTCAACGTTAGCAAAACTAAGGAGATGATTGTGGATTTCCACAAACAGGCAGTAGAGCACAGCCTCATCTACATCGGAGGTGAGGCTGTGGAGCAGGTCAGCAGCTTTAGGTTCCTCGGAGTCACCCTCACTGATGACTTTAAATGGTCAAGTTACACTGCGACTCTTCAATTCTACCCGGGGGGGTAAACGCTAACATTATTCAAAGTTATTGTCTGTTTTTACTTGCATTTGTATTACTCTTTAGTTTAATATTGTTTTTTTGTATCAGTATGCTGCTGCAGGATTATGTGAATTTCCCCTTGGGATTAATATCTATCTATCTATCTATCTATCTATCTATCTATCTATCTATCTATCTATCTATCTATCTATCTATCTATCTATCTATCTATCTATCTATCTATCTATCTATCTAATAAAGTATCTATCTATCTATCTATCTATCTATCTATCTATCTATCTATCTATCTATCTATCTATCTATCTAGTCAAGAAAGCCCAACAATGCCTCTACTTCCTCAGAAGACTGAGTAAAGCCCGGATGTCCCCCACACCCCTGTGCAGACTCTACAGGTGTACTGTGGAATCCATCCTGACAGGATGCATCACATCCTGGTACAGCAACTGCTCAGTTCAAGAATATAGAGCTCTGCAGAGTGTGGTGAACACAGCACAGCAGGTCACGGGCACACAGCTTCCTGCGATCCATGACATCCACACTACACGCTGTCTCAGGAAAGTGAACCATATCAGGCGAGACCCTAGCCACCCTGCACTGTCACTTTTCATCCTCCTCCCATCTGGGAAGCGACTAAAGTCCATTCGGATACGCACCTCCAGGTTCAGGAACAGTTTCAACCTAACTGCAATCAGACTCATGAACAACCAGTAACCTTGTGTCACCTCCACTGCTACCTGCACATATACTACTGCCACTGTCTCTGTTTATTCCTAGGATTCTGGTTTTATTTATTTACTTATTGATATTCATTTATTTATTGTGTGGGTTTTTTTTTTTTGTCAATGTTCACTGTCTGCAGGGGCACATGCAAGCAAGCATTTAATTGTACATGGTACTTGTACTTGTACACATGACAATAAAGAATTGAAATTGAAATTCCATCCATCCATCCATTATCCAACCCGCTATATCCTAACTACAAGGTCACAGGGGTCTGCTGAAGCCAATTGAAATTTAAATTTAAATTTTTTTAAGTATACGTGGTGGTTACCTGAAACCTTTTTCTTTGTCTGGTTTGCTTATTTTACAATACATAGTAAAACCGGAAGATAAAGATTTGGGGCACTTTGGAAGCAAACCCTGTATAATTGGCAGAAAAAGCGCAAATAATCAAGAATGTATAGACAGAAGACATCCCATCTAGCCTGTGCCACCAATTCCTCCAAAGATGAAGATGTCAAAGTCATTACCAAAGAACTGTAAAACAATTCTACTGTTCAGTAGGTTCTCTTTGATTCATATTATATAATATTCTCTAGAATATACTGTATATTCTTTTAGACCATATTTCTCTTGTCTTAATATGCCCGCCATTTTTACTGGGAAGGGATATGTATAGGTTCAAGCACAAGCTGCAAACAAATTTCCATTGTGCATATGCCCCCTAATGCTTACAAGAGAAAAAATTCCAGATTATCTATTTTTACAATATGAGTTTACCAACAAGATAAAATCTGGTCATTCTACTAGAGCAAAATCTCTGCAAAGCAGAAATTTATCAATAGACAACACTTTCAGGATGTGCTGGAAAAACTTTTTTGAAAAAGTACAAGTACAAGGCTGGGGTCTAGATATGCAGTGGTTGGACATGGAAACTTCAGTGTAACAGACAAGAGATTAATCAAACTAATTTCCCTTGAAGCTAGAATTCCAGCACTGCTGACTGATGTGAATTCACAGGAACCATTGGAACCCAAGTCTGGAGGGGTTGCTGCTAATAAGCTATTCCTCAATGGGGAACCAAAGCCAAGAGACTCTGATACAATTATAGATACCAGAAAAATCAGATTTTAGTTTTCAGATGCAAGGTGTTGTTCACAACTTGCTTACCTAAATATGCTTTGAACAAAAGTTTTGAAATAATTATATCTATATATATTTTTTAAATTTCCATATGATTGTCTATAGAGCAAAATCGTGTCATGAGCTTACGTATATACTATAACCCCGATGCAGCCCCATTTCATACCTTGCCAGTTTTCACACACCTTGCTGCGCCTTGGTGTGATTTGAGTTTTTCCCTTATTTTCTTACCTTCCCTCTGACTTTCCTTTCTTATTTTATTGAAGAAGTGTTCTCTGTATATTCTCACATTTCTGTCTTGCATTTAGGTTAGAGAAGGTGGAAAGGGCACTATAAACATTAGTTGGATTATATGATCTGAGAAATGCACTGAGAATACAATATGGACAACTCATGTTTTCTCCCTCTTTCTCGCTCACTCAGTCTCAGAGCTTGTGGTCTGACAGCATGTCCCACATAGAGAGTGGCAAACTGGGAACTGTCACAGCTATTCTGATGGCCAGTCTATATCTTTGTGACTTGTGAAAGTAGAAAGAAAAGGATAAAGATGATGACATTGGTCATGTGTACCTTATTTAGTATTGGAGTGAAATACTGTGTATGATGAACATGCAGCTGCCTAATATCTATGTTATATTTTCCAGAACAGGAGTAAGGAGGAGTAGGTCCATTTTATAACATCTTTTCAGGGTTTGCCGTATTGTTGCAGACATTTTTTCACGAAGGTAGTCTTAGTGTCTATCCAGCATGAGATTTAATTATTTCTTAAGGTGAATCTTTGTTTCCTAAAGGAATACATCATTCTGCCTCTCCTTATGAAAGATATAAATGTTGCTGTAAGACAAGAGACAGACATGAACACCTGATAAAGTTAAAGAAAATAATCCATCATAGAGAGAAAAAGAGCTATAAGATATATTGAATAGTATGCCTATTTTGCTTTAGAGGCTTTAAGACACAATAAAAGGTGGATGTTTTCTTTCTAGGAGCTTAGAAATAAAAACAGCAGATAATCCTGATACTAGTTCTTTTTCCCCTATGTTCACTTTATTTATTTTTTACATTTTTTTGCTGTTAAGAGAGCACTTTAATGCTTGACAGTTATCTTTGCTGCAGTATACGTTCTCAGCCCTTGTGAATATTTTCAGGCAAGTCTTTGAACTTATTAAAGCTCTTATGATAGAGAAGCATTTGACATTTAGCACTTAAGAATCAATACAAGTTGACTTTTTTTATTCAGTCCTTCCAAGTAAGAAAATTGGCTCTTTGCATTGAAGACTGATTGCTTGGTTGAAGTTTGTAATGAAAGCTTATTTGGGCTATTGGATTAAGTATTTCATTAGCAAACAATGAAAAACAGCAGCTGATTACAAGACAGTTTAAAGCAGTGTTTGTCTAGGGTCAGACTTGAATTTATTAGTGTGGCTGTTCAAATTTCCTTTTTCATCTTGAAGAAGCAATAAATTGGTTTTGCTGTTCCTTGTTATGTGTATGTTTTTTTTGCAAACACACATTCTGAAATTTAAGTTATATTAAATTGTATAAATGGTATTGCTGATTCATTTTTATTAAATAAAATATGAGAAGGAGACAGGGCCTTTAATTCTATTTGATGTTCTGTATAGTATTTTATATTAATTGAATCATAATATTAATTGCAACCATCTTGTAAATTCAGAGTTTGTGAATGTGTTTCTGTGTGAATATGTCAAATGTTGAGAGACTTTGTCTTTTTGCCATCCACTTAATGTTCTGCCAGGTGTGAAATGGCAGGACACAAAGTATGCTTAGGATGTTAAAATGCACAGCATGCTTCTCATTATTTTGCATTAGTCTTTCCTTTAGACATTAAATTAATTAACATATAAAATGTGATGTTTATCATTATATTTCATTCACCAGTGCACATACATTAATATGCTACATGTATTTGTCATAGGTATTAAATTGTTTTGTCCAAAGCTTTATATAAAGAGTGACTAACCACCAATAAAGCACATTTATATTACTCACAATATATGAATTAAGTAAACTAAATAATATGAACTTATATATAAAATGTATAGTTTTTGTTTCTCAAGCAAAATTAATAATCTGTAGCACTATTATTCAAACAAAAAAGCTCCCTCTGATATGACTAATCTTTTAATATTTTAATCTATGTATTACTGAGTGGAAGGCAAATCAGTTACATTTTGCAGAATTTTGTAGTAGTAATTAGTGCTCCTGCTTCACAGCTGTTGTAACATAGGTTCTGTTACTGGCCAATTCAAAGTGTTTGCATGTACCCCTGTTTTTATGTGTGCTTTCTCTATGCATTTCAATTTCTTATCACACCCTAAGTGTAAGTGAATGATTGTAGGCATTTGCCTAAATGTGATCTACAGCAGACTTGCATGACTTCTAAAGTTGGTTCCTGTCTTGCATTCAGTGCTGTCAGCATAGGCTCTGGCTTCACAATTTTTTTGTGAAGAAGCGAGTCCAGAACATGGATTGGTAAGTTTCAAGAAACATGTGTTTCATCCTCAAATACATGATAGAGCTAGGTGGATATACCTTGCTGTATGTACCAAGTCTGAATATTAAAGTCTCCTTCATACTAAATACAAATCGAATGAAAAAAAGCTGGATGCATTAATTGATGTTTACTTCATATTAATTTTAACCAAATTATTGCATCTGACAGAAAATCATTTAGTTACCACTTATCTTCAAGTGTGCTTAATTAAGCTTAGTTAAATATGAATAAAAATGCAAATCATAATGAATCATTTAATTTAATCTCAGTTCACATGAAATGGTCATGAATTAATGATCCATTTAGCACTTTTAATTTTTGTTTTCCTGTTTCAGTGATGCTGAAGAGGTGAGGTGAAGAGCTTGGTTAAGGATCGAAAATGACTTAAAAATGTTAATACAATAAACCAGTAAACCAGTCAATATTTAATCTTCATAGGTAACATTTTGAAATACTGACCACACCTTGATCATAAATTATAAACGAGTATTACAGGTAAAAAATCAGGGTTTCTTGTGAAGTAAAGTACTATGTACCTTGTCAGGCAAGTACTTTATTATTAAACATGAACTTCGGTCTGATATTGTAGGTAATATTATCATATCCATGCTGGCATTTTTCTTAATGACATACATAAACAGAAAATATGAATTTATTATTTAGTCTTTGTATATATAGTCCAGTGACTTTAATTCATTTTCTAAGCCCTTGATAGAACATTCCAGAAGGAATGCAGAACCTAGATTACATGAATTGTTGGTAATATATTCACCTGCAATATGAGAATAATACTTCAGATTAATCTCTGCCACCAACTAACTGGAAATCAAAAACAAGTAAATGGATTATTATTACACTTTGAATTAGAAAGCACTGTATTGTGATTGTACCAGTAGAATGACATTGTAAAAGCTACAAGTAATATAAAAAACATACATCATATAACAAATAGCATACATAAATAAATAAGGGGCAGAAATTATTATACACTAAAATAAAGGTAATCATCATACATATCTGCAAATCTTTTTGTTCTATTTTTAAAGCTCTTGTACTGCCTGCTGGAGGGCAGTAGTGTGAACAATGAGTGGCTAGGATGGGATGGGTCTTTTAATGATTTTCTTGGCTCCACAGTGGCATTGGGCACTGGAGATATCTTCCAGGGAGGGCAGAGAACAGCCGATGATTTTCTCTGCTCTTGATATTACCCTCTGCAGAGCCTTCCTGTCAGCTGCTGTACAGCCAGCACACCATTTTGAAATACAGTATGCTAAAACACTCTCAGTGGTTGAGTAGTAGAAGGTCATCAGCAGCTTCTCCTTTATTTACACTTTCTGAAGAAGTCTCAGGAAATGAAGTGACTGCTGTGACTTATTGGCCACCACTAGAGTATTTGCTGTCCAGGTCAGGTCCTCAGAGATGTAAGTTCCCAGGAGCATACAGGAGGTGACCCTCTCTATCAGGTCCCCATTGATGTACAGTAGAGTATGGCTGGCTCTCCTCTGTGTCTCCTGGAGTCAATTACCATCCCTTTAATTTTGCAGGTGATGAGTGAGAGATTGTTCCTGGAGCACCACAGTGACATCTTCTGCACCTCATCCCTGTATGCTGACTCACTGTCACTGGTTATGAGACCTACCATGGTGGAGTCATCAGCCTGTGTACACTGATGTCCTCCCCACTTGGTTCAAGAGTCAGTGCTGTTACAATTTACAGAATATAATTTTCAAATAGAAATATGCAGAATGTGGACAATAGGGTATCTTGAAAGCAGACCCTGAACCGAAGAGATATATACACATGACCAAAGTATCTGTCATGATCATGTTTAATTTTTATTTTAATTTGCTTCATTCTCAAGCCATATTGATTATATTTGGGGTTTTCATTTATAGAGAATTCTGACTACCTGCAATTACGTTTTCCTTTTGCCTTAATTTAGACATGGTTAATAATTTTTTCCCATCTAGTTTTGTAGGCATCGGCACTATGATTCTTTGTTGCCAGGATGCAATGGCCCGTTGCTGGAGACTGTGTATTTACTCAGGTCCATGTCTGGGGGGCATTCTCAAAAGGACAATTTGTGATATTATTTTCATTTATTCTGGCTATGCATCTTTTTACTTTGATTTCTTGGTTAGGGTTTGGCATTTAGAAATCACTGGCTAAATACAGAGCTACTTAGGAATGTTTACTGACTGTGGGTTTGTCTAATGATTTAAAATTTGTTGTGCAGTTTAGTTGTCCTGATTTTTACTCTTTTTTTCTTTTGAGTTTCCTGTCCTGGTGATTGCATCTCAAAATCATTACTGTCACTAAACTTCAGTAAAGTAACAAACTAAAAGGAGTTTATTAATAAGAATGAAAAGGAGTGATTACAGCAGGGCTTGCCAACTATACATACTGTAGAGGTAAAATAATAACATCTATGTCCACAGGGCCTACGTAAACTCATACTACTTGCTCAAATTCCAGTATCACTAAACCACCATTCTCTACCACTCTAACCTCCCTTAGTCTCTGCCAGTTGAGATCTTGTCAAGTACCACCTCCCAAATCCATACTCAAAGATATGGAAAACTTTTTGACTAATCACCACCAGACACTTCCATGTTTCCTAATTTAACTATTTCATGTGAGACAGACATCACACATCAATGGTGCTGTGTAAGTACAGCTCCATCTAGTGGTACAAACTGCTCCTGCACTTCTCTCTCACTACAGAAATGACCTACTAAGGGCCAGACTGACTGCTATGAGGCTAAAGCTTACTATTGGTGGCTTTGGGGATATGAAATGTAATAATAGGATTACTCCTATTTGATTCTGAGTTTGAATCAACATTATACCTTGCTATTAGAACCCTGTGCTAGTCACAAAAATGTCCTTAGCACTATATACACTGCATCCATTTTCTAACCCACTTACCCAAGGCAGGGTTAAATGACTTTGGGTACGAGACAGGATCGATCCCTGGACAGTGTGCCAGTCAATTACCGATTGAATACACACTTAGACACACACACACACACTCACACACATTTACCAATATAGCACTGCCTGTCCATGTAACTTGCATGTCTTTGGCCTGTGGGAGGAAGCCAGAGCCTCCACAAGAAATCCACACAGACCCACGTAGAACATACAAACTCCATGCAGTTAGCACTCAGGAAAGGAACCCGAGTTTCCTTCTTGCAAGTCAGCAGTGCTACCACTTTTCCACCATATGCCACCTAGACTTAGTAACATTTCTCAGTAATTATATTCATAATGGTTCAAAATATTGAAACAAAAAGTCCTTTACTTGACCTAAATTGTAGTAGAAGGGAGTATTTTGATAATAATTTTAGAAAGCCAGTTATGGAAGGAAACTTTAGAGAAAAAAAAATCTTTTTAAACCATAAAAGTTTCATGGTTGAATCTTTAGGACAGCTAGTGATGCTAAGCCCAGAGATATTTTCATTATTATTTTTAGATCTATGGTTGCTGAACTGAAACCCGTCATTTAGCATTTGCTTTTAATCCTATATTTTAAGAGCCTAGTTACTAATGAGCAAGAAGACCTTGGATAAATATGGGAGAATGAAAAAAGGAGTTGGTAATATTATTAAAATAAATACTAATCTAAGTAGCCTACTGAGACTAGCAAACATCTCATAAAACAAGCAGCATTACAGACAAAATTAGCAAACTCCAAATTATGGTCAAAAACCTATTTATATGAGAAGGCATATAGCTGCAGATAACCTCAAGTGTCAACCTTGTCAATGTAGCAGGTAAATGAAAGTGGAAGGTGTAACCACAGACAGTTGTGTCAAAATACTTGGCAGTGGTCATATCTGAAGGTATGACATGAAATAGGGTTCAGCTGGTTTGACAATGAACCACTACTATATATTCACTCTTGGTTAACTCTTATTTGAAGGTGAGGTTCCTCTTAAGCACAAAGGCCTTAGCTGTGCTTTACAGATGACAACTATTAGGAACATTATTTGGAAGTTTGTTCATATTAGCAAGAAGGATGGCTATAGCACAATGAAGCATAGTAAATAAATAAACACAAGAAACAATCAAGACTTATTATTAATTAGACAAGAACAACATTTATTTCATAGTTTATGACATAGTTCAAGATTCTTTATAAGATGTCAAAGAAATGGTTACATGCAAAGAAAAACAAATTAAACTTATATAATAATAATGTATAAAGAGTACACAAAAAATAAATAATGCACACTTACATAAGAAATATATACTGTTTAAGATAAATAGTTTCCTTAAATATTGATAATGATAAGGTCATTTGGCAAGGGTGGACAGAAAAAACCTCCAGTTAAGCTGGAGAAAAAACAAAATAGGCAGCAAAGTTTATAGTTTTGAAAAATAAAATACGGAGACTAGACAATATAAGTAAGTCTATGTTAGACATAATGACTCAGCGGTGTGAATATTAGGGGCCTGTTTCATTAAACCTCATCTTTGGGTAAATAACTTCCGGTGTTGATCTCATCCAGGGTCTGTCACTGTGTCTGAGTGTGTTATGCTGATTTTAGATATATTTCTTTCAGTCCCAGTTGACAGATATGCTGTGACATTTTGGTATAAGAATTGTGTCTTCTTCAATCTCATTGTCTTGCTTAATTGTGCCTGAAACCCTATAAACACATTAGTAATAAATATGAATAGGTTAGGTTTCTCCACAGAGTGTGCAATTTGACCATTTCTTTAATATCCATTAGATGTATTTTCTGCTGTGGCACTTTATATTTTAACAATGGATTCAAATACTGTTTTGGTACACAGTGATAATAAAGAGGGGTCCTTCTTTAGCTTAGATCAGGTGATATCTAAAGAGTAAAATTGTACAGCCTTTTTTACACAATAGAGTCCCTGTTAAAATCCTGATTCTCGTATATAGATTTGTTCATTTCACCAGTTTGCTTTGTAAATTTCACAATAGAATTCTTGACCTTTTCAGTTGTCTAACATTAAGAGAAAAATATGCTGCAAATTAAGTTCACATTTTAATGGTGCTTTCTAATTTAATTCTTTTCAGCGCCTTTTTCTAAAACCTCGCACTTAGCCATTACCTTAATCACTTGATCCAATGACACCATTCATTCAAAATAGGGCTATGGTTTCTGTCATAAGAATAATTAGTAAATTATATATGGAGCAGTGTGGCAATGGTAATAGCACTGGGAGATGGACAAGGGCCAAATGCTGTTAAACTAATGGTAAAACATAAGAGACTTCCAAGATAGAGGGGAGTGCTGTTTTTGCTCCAATTAATTTGTTGAAAGAAAATGATGAAATGTGGATATGCTAGATAGAATAATATCATTATTAACTTTAACTTTAAGCCAAAGGATGCCAGTTCACTGCTTACAAGTGAATCATAGTTGGACTCAAAACAAGTCGCTTGACCTATCTATACCAACTGCAAACTGTAAAAACTTGCAGTTGGTCCTATTGTACCATGGATCAAATACTTGTTGAACTCCTTATGATGGTCTTCACTATTATGTGTTATTTAAAATGTAGGTTATATTTGTTGATATGGTGTCCTTTTATAGGCCTGTCTCTTTAAACATACGAATATCTTTAGGCAGAACTAAAATATAAGTTTAAAATGATACAGGTGATCACCCAGTGACTGCTCTGTACAAACGCATATGAAGAACTGTCTCTGTCTACCATAATTACAGCAATGGCATGGTGGCTCAATGGTAGAATTACTGAGTCACAACTTAGAGACTGGGGTTCAAGTCCTTAATGCTTGCTGCATAGAGTTACATGTTCTCCATGTAAACATTGGTTTTCTCTCTGTGCTCCAGTTTCATCCCATAGTTTAAAGACATGCAGGTTTAGTGGTTTATTGGATTAGCAATGCTGAATTGGCCCCTAATTTGTTTGTGTGCTCAGCCTATGATGGGCTGAAACCCTATTCAGGGATTGTTTCTTCCTGGTGCTTGCTGGGATAGGATCCAGCTTCCCTATAACCCTCCTCTGGATGGATAGAAATTCTCATCCAATTAGCAATGTTTTCTTAAGACAATCTTGTACGCCATAGTTTTTTTTTTGCTCACAATTATCCTGTTTGTGTACTCAAAATAAGAACAGAAACTGAAATATCTATCATTACAGTTCACCAAACAAAATATATATATATTAAAAAAACAGCTTGGATATCCTGCTAAGTGTGTTGGTAACTAGGCATTGTAGTACCTATAGAACCGGACAGCAGCAAGGTTGCTATTTCAATCCACGATACCGATTTGACATATGAGGTAAATCTAGTTTCTTCAACCTCTTGTGCTTTTATTGTTGAAATATGTAAATGCATGTACTGTACCTGTAAAGCACTTAGGCATGCTGTTCAGAATATAAATGTAAATTCACACAGTAGAAAAGAATACAAATAACCCTGGACAGGCAGTTTGGTACTAAGGGGCAAGGCATTGGATCATGTGCTTCTGAATTAAGTTCAAATCACTGATTCCCTGTGTGAGAGTAAGTCATTTTATCATATATGACTGTGATGTAGAAACCTGCAAAACAAGTGTATTCTATGTGTATAATACTTTAAGTTACAGTGAACTATTATTGCTAAGTTTGTCTTTCTATATTGTTTGCCAGAAGACTTTGCTGGTCACTTGAGTGATTTTGTGCACTAGAACAGCAAAAACTTTTTCCTCTTCTAAAATATATTTTTTTTCATCCAAGTCACGGATAAAGGCACAAATTATAGAATGCTTATCTGCAAGCTGTAGCTGTGCTACTGTCAGCGGACTATGTTAAACTGGTGCCCTGGAACAGGCCCAATTATTTGTGAAAGTATCTAGCATTAGTACAAATAATACAGGCTGAAGAGAATTTGGAAGACAAATAAATCATCTTGTGTTCTAATCTGCCACAACACTGGAACTGTGCAGAAAACTGTGAAAATATCTTGCACTTACTGGCAATTGGAGATGGAGTGGTGAACTGGCACAGTGCTGATGAGAACAAAGAGCATGATGGGAGTGATAGATGTGCTGCATTATATTACAAGAATGTTTTAGTAAGAGTTTATCAGTTGCTGAAGGAGCAATTATCCAGACATTACACACAAGGCAATTATTAGGTGGCACTTGTATTTTTTATATACTTATAGTAATATGATAAAGAATGCAGTTTTCATCTCATGCAAATTGACTCTAACATTATTTTCTCGTTCTCTGTTTACTCCATCATTAAAATTTTGAACATATCAAGGCCTATGCAAAAAAAAAAAAAACTAAAAACAAAACACGGCAAAGCCACAATCCTATTTAGTGATGTTTCACTCCTCATAATCTTCTGCCAAAAACATGTTGCAGAAAACAGAGGAATTTTGGAGAATTGGACCTGGGATAGAAATGATGAATTTTGCTTGTTTGAAAAGACTGTATTATGACTTGAACCAAACATAAGACGCAATGTGAATCCCAGTTTTAAGGAATGCTCTCAGGCATAACTGCGTGACCATTTGTTACTTCACCATATCAAAGTCATCCATTAGCTCCATCCATTTATTCTAATTTTACATTTTATATATAACTAGCAAAATACCCGCGCTTCGCAGCGGAGAAGTAGTGTGTTAAAGAAGCAATGAAAAGAAAAGGAAACATTTTGAAAATAACGTAACCTGAATTGTTTTGTCACTGTTGTGAGTGATGAGTGTTGTTGTCATATATATATATATATATATATATATATATATATATATATATATATATATATATATATATATATATATATATATATATATATTACACACACACACATAAACATATATATATATACATATCTATACATATACACATATATACATACATATATATCTACATATATACACACACATATATACACACAAATACATATATATATATATACATACATACACACACACATATATAAACATATATATACATATACATACATATCTACATATATACACACACAGCTATTTCATATCAGTGCAATACGCTGTTTGTTAAAACGTTGACTCCCGCTCTTACGTGAAATAACAAATCAAATCATTCAGTTGTCTTTGCTCATATGTCATTTTAGAGCTGGACGCCTGGCATCTTTTTTTTGGCCACAAGTTCGTTTCTGTTTGGTGTGAGGTTCTGTGTTGTGGAGATTCTCAGGATGGATTGCAGGTGCTCATCAGTGAGGCGACTCCTGTGTGCTGTTTTGTTAGTCTTTATCACTGAGAAGAGCTTCTCACACAGATATGTGCTACCAAACATGCACAAGGTTCGAGCCGCATGTAGACGGACTTTTTTTGTTCTTCAAAGTCACCAAAGCGCCGTGCAAACTCAGTGCGCAATAACTCTAGCTTCGCAATAACTTGCAGCATCATATGGTAGACTTGATTAACGCGGTTAGTGTTCGGCAAGGCTGCTGAAGCGCTGCATTATGGGATCTGTAGTTTATTGTGTTACCAGCGCTTCATATACCCGGGCTTTAATAACAATAATACAGTATATAAAATGATCTCGGGCGGATATAATTACACGCCGGGCGGATGTGGCCCGCCCTTGAGTTTGACACATATGGACTAAATAGAACTTGAAAAGATATATTTTTCAAATGTGATTGCGCAATTCAGATAGAGTTGACGCGCACTACAGCCTGCATGCCTCAATGAATCATCCTCCCCTCGCTCTTACTTTTTTACCGTTCATCTAATGAATACACTGAGTATGGCTTTACCAAAACAATCATTGATGGCGAATAAAGTATCCATTATTCGAGTATGTAGAGCGGGATATATATATATATATATATATATATACATATATATATACCCGCGTATCGCAGCGAGAAGTAGTGTGTTAAAAAGGTAGAAAAGAAAAGGGAACATTTTAAAAATAACGTAACATGACTGTCAATATACAGTATTTGTTTTGTGAGTGTTACTGAGTGTTGCTGTCATCAAGGATTTGATTATCATTATTTCTTTCAATCAGGTTCGTATTTGTAGGATGTGTTGTGTTCAAGTTACATTCCGTGTTTGTCAATCGTTGTAAAGATGACAGGTTTCATTCATCGATTCGTTTCTTACTGCATCAATAAACAGCTCGTCTTCTTCTTTATCTGAGACCTGACACACTGCATGCACAGGTTTTTTACACTGTCTTCCTTTAGCGGGACATTGACTTTTTCCACCGTGTGCTTTGTTTCCACAGTAGCTGCATTTATGAATATGCTTATCAGACGCTTCATATTTTTGCTGCCTTTTCAATTGTGTAATTCGGTTTTGTTCAGCTCTTTGGAACTGTTGCTTTTATCTGTGCACCGCGCCAGTTCACGTGAGCCGCCGGTGTACATGCATCGAAGGTTCCCAGCTGTGCTGGTGCCATCTCGCTATGTCCATAGCTTTATTATATATATATATATATATATATATATATATATATATATATATATATATATATATATATATATATATATATATATATATATATTTAGGCCTTTTTATAACTTCATTTTAATCGTAATTTAACTTAATCCTGATACTCTGTATGTTCAATTCATCATAACAACTATTCATGGTGACTCTAAAATCGGTACTGACCCCTACTCTCTTTTCTGTTTCTTTTTCCGGTTTCTTTGTGGTGGTGGCCTGTGCCACCTCCACCTACTCAAAGCTTCATGATGCTCCAACAATGATGGACGGATTAAAAGGAAGAAGTCTACGTGACCATCATCATCATCAAGCCCTTCCGTGAGAATCCTAAATCCAAAGAGGACTGTTTCATTTATGTTAGGTAGAATGCCCAGAGGGGACTGGGCGGTATCATGGTCTGGAATCCCTACAGATTTTATTTTTTCTCCAGCTGTCTGGAGTTTTTTTGTTTTTTCTGTCCCCCCTGGCCATTGAACCTTACTCTTATTCGATGTTAATGTTGATTTATTTTTTATAATTATGTCTTTCATTTTTCTATTCTTTAATATGTAAAGCACTTTGAGCTACTGTTTGTATGAAAATGTGCTATATAAATAAATGTTGTTGTTGTTGTTGTATTTAATGTTACCTTAGTCCTGGCACTTAAAACTTTCTCTCGCAGTTTCGCTGAGTTTGTGTCAAACACCACCCTGACCATCTCATATTCCTCTCCATAAGCACAGTCCTTCACCCGTGAATATTTACCCGTAGCAGTTTGCTATTGGATTGCCGCTGACGGACGGCCTTATATGGGCAGGCACTAAATTACAAACGCCAGCGGCAGCCTGTCTATGAACTTAATTTAAAGTGTAGGTTTACATCGTGCTTTGTTTCCGAAGTAGCAGAACACATGAATATGGTAGTATATGTCACTCGCTCGCTTCTTATTGTTTCGCTGCCTTCTCAATTATATAATGCATGTTTTCTTGAGCGCTTTTTTGAGGTCTTCCTGGTTTTCTATGTACTGCGTGATTACGTGGGAGGCGTGATGATGTCACACGAAACTCCGCCCCCACGGCGTTGAAGCTCATCTCCATTACAGTAAATGGAGAAAAACTGCTTCCAGTTATGACCATTACGCATAGAATTTCGATATAAAACCTGCCCAACTTTTGTAAGGAAGCTGTAAGGAATGAACCTGCCAAATTTCAGCCTTCCACCCACACGGGAAGTTGGAGAATTAGTGATGAGTCAGTGAGTGAGTGAGGGCTTTGCCTTTTATTAGTATAGATTGACCACCAGTTTGGTATACCAGTTTGTCAGAAAATGGGGGTTTGTCATAAATCTGTCATATAGCATTAGTGGTATTTTTATTGAGAGGTCCTTTCATCGGATTGGCTGGCCCAGCACTGTTTTAGCTGTGCCAAATGGGGGAGGCAGCTTGATGGATGAGGTCTCCAGGACTATAAACAAATCCAAATCATATTATGTGATGGCATCCATTTTTAAATTCTGCTACGTACTTGTAAAATTTTTATTTTTATACTGTATTGAGGATTTGTTCTGTTCTGTGTATTGTATTGTATTGACCCCCTTCTTTTTGACACCCACTGCACGCCCAACCTACCTGGAAAGGGGTCTCTCTTTGAACTGCCTTTCCCGAGGTTTCTTCCATTTTATCCCAGAGCTTGTTTCCGATTTTATCCCTACCGATTATGGTTCAAATGTTTCTCCTGCCATTTTGGATTCTTTTATTAAGGATGAGCTCTGTTTAGGCGTGTCTTATCTTTCCTGAAAGGGTCAAGGTTTTTTGACTTGAAATGGACCTATGGGAACCTAAAGTATTTTAAACCTCCCCAGCAGGTCTAATAGTAGCAAATGGAGTGAGTTACATTTGAGATTAGATAAACTGTATTAATCCCATGTGGAAATTCAAATGAATACTGCAGACAGATAATATATCCATTCAATCAATCGATCAATCAGTCAATAAACTCAATGAGTTCATTAGGCAGAAGCATTGAATTTCCTGATAGCAGTGGACAGAAAAGACCCCCAGAGGAATTTCTTAGTGCACCATGATGGAATGAGCCTGTGGATGGAGGGGATTTTTCATGATGGCATCCACTCTTGCCATCACCCTTCTTTCCACAACAGCTTCCAATATGCCAGGGTTCTCCCTGTGATGGAATGGACATTCTTGATAAGTTTGTTAAAGCATTTTTCTGCTTTTGTGCTCAGATTGCTTCCCCAGGAGACTTTCCAGTTAAAAAAGGTGAGATCTCTGAAGACATACAGCCGAGTGCTTGATTAAGCAAATCTAGCATACTGTGGCTAATTTCATAATGTGTAATGTTTAGGTGAACCTAAGTAAAACAAGAAACTACTAAAATGGTGGGGTCACAGTAGATGTGGTGGTTTAACCTGCAAATCTACCACCTTGGCAGAAGTGGGCATAATGTAAGATAAATCTTTTTTTGCAATATTTTAGCAATATAAGATCTTAAGTTTACACAGTACTTGAATTGGTTACTTTTCCAGGGTACAACTGCTGCCCATGAGTAAGTGGCAAAAGCCTATGATATAACTAAACTGAGACTGCCTTAGCATTGCCTACAGTGCATGTTATGGGCCTATGTGATTTCTATGTTCTTATCAGATATATGGTAGTAAAGTATTCATGTAGTTATGTTGCTTTGTAAGAGCCTTTGTCTAACAAAGAAACATCAACATACCAGCTTTTGCATTATGACAAAGGTATCTTTGTGTGTTGTGCTCCTAAGATGCATCTTATTAAAAAAAAACATCTTGCACATTGTTGAAATCTGAAGAGGCCTTGTGTATGAGAGCTGTACTGGACCAGAAATCAGAGTTTTTCACTTACAGCAGTGACAAGACTCAAGATGGCCATCCTACATCATCAAGGTTTCCCTAAAGTAAAATTTCTGCAGCAGACTGGTGTTTTTAGATTTGCTATCTAAGCTTTTCTGCAGAAGCAGAAAATATCAAAACAGAATGTATACACTACTTAAAAATCAATAAAATGCATTGTTTTATAATCAGTAACAATTAAACAATCCTTAAGCAAATTCAGTCAGCTAAGTTATTTATTCTTTAACAGTAATTAAATAAGTTCTTCAATCATAAGCCCATGCAAGTAGCACACTCCTTTCAAATACTATATATAAGAACTGTAATAGATATACAAGTAACACTGGCCAATATCAATTAACAGATTCTGTAAATACCACCTTTGTCTATTCTGTCAAATTAGAAAGATAAAGCAGCTGAACCCAATTTTCATATAATACTTTTTTATCATTTCTAAAAAGAAAGAAACCTAGGTGCACTGCATTTTGTGAGGGCAATAACGAGAGAGAAATGATCCAATGTTTTGTGATTTACTTATTAGGAACTGTTTACAGTTCAAAATACAAAACAACATTTTTATCATCTAATGCATTTGATAGAAATTCTCAAAGTCTGTTAAAAAACACACACACAGAAGAAAGCTTCCAGAGCAGAGCTGAATATCCTTCCAGTGGTACACCATGCCCCGTATCCTCCCTTGTAAAGTGCCAGTATGGTCAAGATATTTTTATACATTTATAGAAAACACTCATCTTTAGAACATAATTTCATGTGGCAAATGCATATATTCCATGTTTAAGAAGAAAAACTTTGACTTGTAAAAACAGCAAACTAATCCTTTAAGCTGAATGTATTCAGACCCCCTTCAATTTTTCACTCTTTGTTATATTGCAGCCATTTGCTAAAATCATTTAAATTAATTTTTTTCCTCATTAATGTACACACAGCACCCCATATTGACAGACAAAAAAAATAATTTTTGAAATTGTTGCAGATTTATTAAAAAAGAAAGCTGTGTGTACATTAATGAGGAAAAAAAATAATTTAAATGATTTTAGCAAATGGCTGCAATATAACAAACAGTGAAAAATTGAAGGGGGACTGAATACTTTCCGTACCCACTGTATTTGCCTAAAACCACTATTCCTTTTTTAGGTGTGTTCACATATAATGCACAAAGCACTTGTCTGTCTGTCCGCATGAAAAAACTCTACCCCCTGTGGATTTGTTTTGTTGAGATGTGGCACATTTACTCTTCAAAGAAATTTCTTGAGACTGCTCAGTTTTCATTCAGATATTTCCAATGTTGTACAAAGTTTTAAAATTTCAAAGTTTCCTATTGTAGATTTTGAAACAAAAAAATGTTCTGTGTGGCTTCAACTAGGAATTAGTTTACTGTTTCAGCTTTACCTAGAGAGCGGTTGCCTGAACTTGTACATTTTGCATATTTTTATTTTTTAATCATTTGACAGCCACTTGGATGTCCCAGTGCAAGTGTGTCATATGCCAGGGAGCTCATACCGAAACACCCTTTTGCTACTGCTGCATTAAACTGAGTACAAAAAAATCAGTTCTCTGGAAATTAATGGAAGGGGAAGAAGTAAAGCTGTCTTGGATGAAGTAAATAAAATATGTGAAATGTTCCAATATTATTATCAGGTAACGTAGTTGCCGAATGCACTTGAATGTTATTTCATGCATACATTGTCTAACGTTTATACTTTATATTCTAGAAGCTCTTTCTGTTAGCAATTTTAGAGTTTATAACATAGAGGAATACATTTACAGTATGTACCTACAAAATAAGGAGATAGATGCACGTTACTGTACTGTTTATCCCTACTGGGTGGTTTACTCTGGTGCACTTTGACATTCTACTGCGTAGCTTCCTCTACTGAGCTGAGTGGCTTTTCAACTACTTAACCTGTCTCTTATGTGTAAAAGACAAACAAATTTGTAGGTTTTCTTACAAACTAAGATAATAATCCCTTTAGCTGTAAATGAATGTGAAATTATGTGCATAGAACTCGCCTGTGTTGTGTAATTAGTTGACTGGTACTGTGTACCGTGTCCATTACCTTTATTTTCTGACTTGCACTAGAGCCAGCGGTTGCTGTTTATTCTCTTTGTCCCTCACTGGAAGCGGGACTTGAGGTGCATAGTAAAATTTGAGTTTGTCATCACATCTTACATTAGCTTTGGTAAGTCTTCCTTCATCCACTTCGGAGCTCAGGCCACATATCATCCTGTCCCTTCTCTCGTCACTTTCTACACATCCGCTTATTCACTCGTCTGACCGCGCTATTGCTGAGCGTCACTGTTGTGCTGATGGCGTTTATCTTTCAGACACACTTTTCTACACTGAGTGGAAAAAAGAAATGGGGTGCTTTAAAATAGTCCACTCAATATAGCATTATTATTTATAGATATCTGCAAATAAAAAAATATAAGAAAAAAAAAACACAATTTTTCTATAAATTCACCAAATTTTAATTAAATCAGTCAGCATTTTTAAAATTTTGGAGCATTTATGTTTTTTTATTGTAGGGTTCTTTCCCCCTAAATACTGGTATACTGAAATATTCTTTGTTAGTGGATATCTAGTGGTCTAGATGTACCATTTTGCAAAATTTCAACTTTGTAACTAAATGAGAATTATAATTTATTTTACATTAAGCCTTCTTAATAGGGAAGATCAGCACAAGTTTGTTTAAGCTTTCTTCATTGAACATTTATGAATATTTTAATTTTGTGAGAGATGGCAGAGAAAGTTACTTTCTCAGGTTCTTAAAACAAGAAAGTAAAGAGGACTTATCTGGCAATTTTGTACTTTTAAGTTCACAACATTGGTCACAAGGCCATATTTACTACAACACAATCTTTGTAAATGGCAGTCATGTAAGAATAATAGCTTAGATGATTATTCAGTCAATTTCAGGGGAAAATTGAGAACTATTCAACATTTGGCTTCTACTTCAAAAAGCTTAATAAGATTAACGGTTATATAACTAGACTTTTGATTTGCAATAAATGGTTCAGCTACTTGAAGATCTTGTGAAAAATATTCTATAAATCTTCATCAGCTTAAGTTTGCTTAAAGAGGAATGGCTGACACAGGTTGTTATAGTTATTCTGAGATTAGCATTTACAGTCTTTAAAAGACAAATCTCAGGGTGACTATAGAAATATACCATATGCTGTGTTTTATTGTCAGTGACTGCAAAGAGTTGCTTTTTAATATAAACAGCTAATCAGTGAAACTGAAGCTCTATATAAAACCCAGTTAGTTAGCTGTAAAGAGAGAGGTAATTAAAGACAGCTTTTAAGCAGGACATCATCATGCGTCCAGCTAATTTTTTTTTGCCCTATTTTATACAGTCCCACCTATTTAAACTGGAAGTTCAGAAATCATCTCAAACATTTCTAAATGTTTAATAATTGACATGGTTAAATGTACAAGAATGATTTAAAATGTATGCTGCCATACTTTATAAGACTGAGAGGTACAGTAACATGAAACTGATTTCTTCTAAAAGTTTATTTTTTTAAATTATAATCTGAGTTTTATCACTCCCATTACATGCTGTATTCTTATTTCAAGTGATTGGCATTTTGGGGACAATATATTGTGCATTATGTGTTACATATAGCTTGTCTTCTTTAACAATAGAAAAATGCACATAGAGGCCTTTCAGAAGAGGGCTGGTTTGTCATCAACACCCACAATATGATATACTTAGATTTATTTAAATAGTGTTTTGAGTGTGCATAATGCCAATAATACAGTATTTCAGCAAAACAGTTTTAAATTATGGACTTTTTTTGTATTTAACAACAGTCTGCCCTCTCCTAAATTCCTAGGACTAATCTTACTCCCACACACATAGAGCTTTTCCTTGTCAGAAATTGCTTACAGTTGACTAGTTGTAGTAGTAGGTTAACCTTCCTATTTACCATTCAAACTTACACTATACCTTCAGATTTTATTTTTTCTCCAGCCGTCTGGAGTTTTTTTTGTTTTTTCAGTCCTCCCTGGCCATCGGACCTTACTTTTATTCTATGTTAATTAGTGTTCTCTTATTTTAATCCTTACTTTGTCTTTTTTTTCTCTTTCTTCATTATGTAAAGCACTTTGAGCTACATTATTTGTATTAAAATGTGCTATAGAAATAAATGTTGTTGTTATACTAGAGAGGGTTAGCCTCATCCAGCAGAGCCCTTCAAGCAAGTGCTATTTGTTTTCACAATGCTGTCAATGAGGTAGAATAGTGAATGTCATTACACAGTAAATTGTAATGTTCCAATTATCCAACATTCTTTAATGCCAGATATTCCTGTCCCACACAAACCTCCATCTCTAACTATTAACTGTCAGGAGTTGCAGTGGGGTTTACCCATAGTCCTGTTTTTTTTCCTGCAGCTTTCTCTTGACCCTTCTCGTCAATATTGATTCCTGGTTTGCTATGGTAATTTTGCCTCTGTTTCATGTCAAATACACTTCTTTGGGTCTTGTGAAAAACTTCAGCTGTGTCCTCGTGTCTATTGCCATGTGTTTAATATTTTCATCTTTTTGTCTGCATTTTTAAGCCATTTTTGTATTGTGTTTTGGGTATTGTTATGCTTAAGACAACATTAAAAATGCATTGATTATCCTCTTGATTATCCTCTTGCATTTTTGTGTTTTTGTTCATATTTAACCTCTAGAATTAAGCATATTTTTTTATACACTATGCGACTCTTCAATTCCACCCGGGGGGGTAAACGCTAATATTATTCAAAGTTATGGTCTGTTTTTTACATGCATTTTTACTACTCTTTAATTTAATATTGGTTTTTTATATTAGTATACTGCTGATGGATTATGTGAATTTCCCCTTGGGATTAATAAAATATCTATCTGTCTATTTTCGTTTTCCCACAATGACATTTTGTATTGGTCATGGAAGCCTACTTTTTGAATGGGGCATGGTGCCGGAAGTTGTGTCATGCTTTATTAAGCAGTGCAACAGATTTTTCTTCATCCAAGACTGAAAAATTCTTAACAAGAGTTTTGACAGATAAGAGTTGGTTTAAACAAACCAGGTGGGCTTTCCTGTGCTGCAACCCAACTGAACTGTTAGCTCGTTGTACTGGCATTTATTCATAAATTTTTCTTTTTTCCTCCCTGCCTTCTGACAGTGAGAGAACAGATACATTTGATTATGCTGTGACTGGCTGTTTTGGCCTGCCTTTTTTGACTTTGGCGTTTGGATTTTTGTCATAAACAAATAGTATAGGCTTTATATTTTGCTATGGCACTGACACTTTCTCTTGCTTGAAACAGCACACACCAGCCAAGAACTGTGCTTCCAGCTGTATTTTGCGGTGTAGCATGCCATTCTTGTGCTGTGACAAGGTTTCTCTCCATAGAGAAAAAATTAAAAGCATATTAAGACCCAACACTGAATTGCTTGAAAAGGCAAAGGCAATCCAAGGCAAACAAAATGTTTAAACAGTAATCTAAGGCAATGTCAAAAAAACAGAGCTAATGTTCTTAAATCCAGCAAATAACAAAACATAGAAAATCACAGTAATCAAGAGAAGTCAAAACAACAGGAGCACATTCAGATGAACCACAAGTAAATGTGGGTTACCCCACCTTGAGGCCAGTCCTTTGCGACAATAGACAGGTTGCCCCGCCTTTTGGGGGACCACCCACAAAACACATGGAACATAATACAGGTATAGAGAACAAAACAAATAACTAACAAAAGTAACATTAACATGAATAAATGACAGACAAATTAATGAGAAAGGCATTAAACAAGGAACTGAACCCATCCAGTGAGTGCGCCCCTGCTCAAATGCAGTATAACACTCTAGGTGTAACATTGCTTGTTTTCAGATTCACAGTGGCCTTTAATAATATTTAATTTCTTAGCACAGTTTTTTGACATTGAAGCATTTTGACAATGGATAACTCCATACATGGATTCACACATTTACGCATGTAAATAGAACTTTTTAAGAAACCAGATTTCTGCCTTGACTGGGTTATTCTCCTTATCCCGGTTTTGTGTGTGAGCATTTAAATGCACCCAGCTGTATGTACTGCACTGTAATTTTAGGTTTACACTTGCTCTGAAGGAATTCAGAAACAATCTGGTATTGATAAAAAACTTCTCACATATTTCTAGTAATGTTCAATGAACCTGCATAGATTCGGTCCTCTGCACGTGTGCTAATCACGTAAGGACTTGCATGATCTGAGAATGCATGACTTGTGCAAACTTGTAAATATAATGTACCAATACCTACTATTTAATACAGATGGGTCTTTCTTAATGGGCATTTAGAATAATTGGTTGAAACATGCGCTCGATGATTTTTAGCATTAGTCAAATTTTTCAGCGCATTCTTACGAGTATTGCCCAAGGGGGCAGCGGCTGGTCCTCTGTGCCCCCTTAATATGTCTTTGAACCGGAAATGCCCTCTTTGATTTCTTCCGCCCACCTTGGGAACCTTAGCTCTAGATAGTTAAGGATAGAAAGCTAGTACTTTATATGACCCAAGAGGAAATGTATGTCTTACTGTAGCTCAAGAAATATAAATATATCAAAACAAACAATGACCCCAACTCGAGCACACACAAGAATTACAAAAAAGAAAAAAGTCTGACTTGGCTAAAGATAATGGAGCAGTCACAGTGAGGTATTATAAAAGTGTATTTCTGTGGGTATAAAGGAGCCTTGGTAGCATTTCTTGACACACATGTGCTGAAAAATTCTTTGGCTAAAAGTACTGAATAATCATGTGTCACAGAGATGACGTGCAGCATTACTGATAATGGTAGTCAGTTTTGTCTTCATTCTTTCCTCTGCTACTACCACCAGTATGTCCACAGTGTGTTCCACTGTTCTTATTTAGCTTTTATTTCAGTTATACTGTATTCTACATGATGATTAGTGTGCGTAACTGAACTGATCTGATTATATATTTTAAGTAATCTAAAATGAAATATCATCAAACTTAAATAACTAGTGGTGTACAGAAGAACACTGTCACATTTGTGTGCATCAATAGCTAAATTATAGAGGAGATAGAGAGCATCAAGTTCCTGAGCACCCCGCTTCCACAACCCTTAAAATGGAAATTCAGTATGTCCCTTATTGTTAATAAATCTGATCAAAAGTTCATACATGTTTGGAATGTTACTGAAAGCAATCACCTTTTTCTATATTTCTGTGCTTTAACTTTCTCCATCACTGTGTGGCATGTCAATATCAGTATAGTGGAAAAGATAAAATTAAGGCCAGTGATATGTGCTTTTCTGAAAAGAATTCATTATTTATTATCTTGACCTCAAACTTTTTTGCACTCATTTGATTAATTTGTTGAAGAGTTTCTGTTAGTCTGTTGTTTGTGGACTTTTTGGAAGTGGATATTACCACTGATGTTTTGTTGTATGATAGTATTGATGTTTGATTTGTATGGACTAAACAAATAATTTGAAATAAGTAAGTACATTAATACATCCTTTGTCACTGGATCTCTGTCCTTTGGCCTGATGTATACAAACACTTCCTTGGAGTGCTTCCTTGGAAACTTCAGACTAAGTTGGACACCATTTAAAAGTCTTTAATGGCTAATATATTACCAGTTTTTGGACTGAACCATTATTCCAAATTTTTTAATGCATTGCTTACTCATTTTGCTGGAGTGCCTGTGTTTTTAAAAAACATACTATAAAGTGAATAAAATGTATTGTTTGAAAAAATAGATTAATAATGTAAGAAAGCTGCTGCACAGCTAATATTTAGTGCCTTTCAGCATATCTTCATGTCTTCACTACCACCATCAACAAAAGGTACTTTGCCTGTTAAATGCCTTCTGTTGTATTGTACAGAATACAACAGAAATCATGGTAGCATAATAATCTCAAATCTACTTAATGCAGTTTGAGGTAATGGGATTCGAAAGAATATCCTGGTAACAAACACAAGGCAGGGATGGGATTCAGTGTTCATCACAGTGCCCTTTACACGCATGCCAACACTAACATAAGTGTTCTCTAGAGTTGCCACTCAACTTAACATCCATGTCGTTTGGATGTTGGAGGAAAACCAGAGTACCCAGTGGACAACCCATATAGACAACCGGATAATTGGTAAACTCTGCAAAAGCAATGATAGGCATGAGATCTGAACCCAGGGCACTGAATATGTAAGGCAGAAGGGTGAACCATTACACTGTCTTGGATGCCACATCAGTGAGCACAGTTTCAAATATTGACATGTTACATATTTGATTTTTTACTTTATAAACAAAATATTTTGATTATAGTACAATTTTAAAGGAGGCTTAAATATAATTTAAATACATTTCACTGGATGCTTAATTGAACATATGTGTGATTACTTAATAAATCAATTAGTTTATTTGCAAAAATATTTTTATGTTACAGATTAATTTCTAATCCGATTTACATAGCATAGTCACATGCATATCCACATATAAAATGCATCTTTTTAGTCTTGTTTGAGTAATGCCTTTTCTACTGCAACACAATTTTTGTCAGCCTTTAAAGTTAATTTCTTCCTTTGCCTAATTAATAATTGATTAATAATTAATTGAAAAAGTTTTTTTTTCTCTACAAACACCATATCTTCTGTTTTTCTAAAGTTAATTAGAAGTAAGTCCAATATGTCTTTTGTTTATCCATCAGCAGTTCCTGTAAAAGAAAAAAAAAACATTATTTCTTTAATGCCATTCAGGTGGATTCTTGTGTACTACCCTCAAAGATGAATGGAGCATTTTTAAACAGCAGTGATTTTTCTTCATGTCAAATAGGAAACAAAATCCTTTAGTAATTAAAAAAAAAACAAAAAAAGGAAAGAATACAGTAAAAGTGTCAGTAGAAGAGAACAAAGGACTGTTTCACAGCTGAAATATTTTACTGTATGTATACAGTATGAATGTTTGGGGTTTATTTAACAGGTAGGAAAGTGACGTCTGTTTTGTTTAATAGGATGTCAAGGTAACTCTGTTTGTATTCGTTTTCTAGCATCCATAGTCCATTCATTTCATTTATGCATTTTCATATAGATAAAAGGACCCAACCTTTTAACATGCAAGCATGTCTATTACATTTTAATTGTTTTATGCAGTAAATAATTATGGAGCAATTACACTTTATGTACCCTGTAATTACTTGGAGATTGTATTCCTTAAAGTGCAATTGTATCACACAATATCAAGTCTAAACAGCTGCTCCTGTCTAATTCCAGATGACTGCCTTATATTTTCGAGTCATCAAACTGATTTAACTCTTATACTTTACAAATCAACTAACTGATTTATAAATGCTTTTATATCAGTTGTTGCACAGTCAGTGTTACTTGATTTCAATATTCATACTTAACAGATGCATCTGATATGTACCACTGAAAACAGTCCAACCACTGATTGTCATTTTCCTTGTATTTGCATTTTCTTAAAGCTGTCTTTTTGTGAAAGACATAGAGTGTGAGAACTTTAAACAGCCTACCCACATAGTGTTAAATCATGTGCTTGGATGACCTGACTCTCACTCTGTTTTTCTTAGTTAAAAATATTTATGCTATTTAATATGCTGTGCATATGCTGCATAATTAAAGCAAAATTGCTGCCAGCAACGAAGGAATGGATGATTTTTATGCACAGAGGCTTTCCCAGCTATTGTATATGGCTGTTGCCAGTTGACAACAGTGATATTTTTTCTGTCTGTGTATAAGAAAACAATTTATAGATAAAACAGTATGACCAGCAGTGGATATACACAGTTTGTCTGTGAAACTGAGAGAGAAATTGTCATTTTCCATACTTTCAAAAGTAATAAAATTAGTTTCAGTAATCCTAAACAGCTATTACTATTTCAGAAACAGTCAGAAGAATGTTCATTTTATCTCAAATATCCAACTTTTCACCACATTGAACCCATTTGGTATATAGAACATGTTGACCAATGACCCTATGACTCAGTTTGTCTTTTCGTTTATTAATATTTTGGGGGTTAGTAGTTTAGAAATCAAGCTACAAAAAGCTTTTTCACATTTTGGCACATTCTGAACACTGTTTCCTAAGTAACTAAGCTTCTTTTTATTTAAATTTCTACTTCATCAGCAGATACCTGCAGGTAATTGAATTCCAAGCTGTAAAGTCAGGAATCCATAGCAATGTATGTTTCATACTTATAATCAATAAAGTTAGATCTGAATATGCTTGTTATTACAAAGAAACTCATGCATTAAGTTTTTTCTCTTTTTTGATCATCCTAATTTACTTAATTGTTTTAAAATCAAAATGAAAGAATAAAAACAAATTTAGGAACTAATAATAATGTCAAAGGAGGTGTAGCATCAGACTTTAAAAAGTAATGGCAGAGCAAGGTTTGGTTGAACCTATTTATATAAAGAAACTCATAATTCTGACATACTCGCTAAAATCCATGGCACTTATTTTTTATAAACACTAACAGAAGGAAAACTACTACCTAATTTAAAAAAGAGTTCAGGTAAAGTTAGGACTTGGCCTTAATGATAAAATTAATTGAAGCAAAGCCCAAAAGTCATTTGATGAAAAGGGATTGAAACATTTTATTGTTTACTTTTATGTTTTCCTCATTTGGTAATTTACAACAGAAAGACAAATATATGTCAAAAATAATTAAATTTTGTTGTATATTTTTCAGGAGGGGTATATATGGTGTTGTGAAAATGCCCATGTGGAATCTTTAAAATTACACTGTGAAAGAGGAGAGGGAGCAACCATCCATTCTAGTGCCACCCTGTAGTTGTCTTCCTCTTACAGGCATTGTAGGGCATTTCGGCATCTTTGTGAACTGCAAAAGCAAAATGTGATATAGTGTACATTACATCTTTTGTGTCTTTTAAAGTAAAATGTCCCTTGCAGTGGCAGATGATCAGATTTGCACCAAACAGTCACAAAGACGTTTATACAAACAGAGAAGCTTAAGCTTTTTGATTTTTCAAATTCATCCATCCTCTTTCACATGCTTTTCTATTATGAAAGACAAAAACTATTCCTGTTTAAGACACTAGTTCATAACCCGAGCATACTTATAACACATTAGCATTTACTCTTTCAGTATCATTTCAGATTTGTTAAGCAACTTAATGTACTTAACATGCATTCCAAATAGAACAGGAGTACCTGGAGAAGAAGCACTGGAAAACCATGCAGAATCCACAAAGAATTTGCATGGCTATAGATCCTAATTGTGGTTGTAACAACAGCAACAACAACATTTATTTCTATAACACATTTGTGGCTAGGGTGGACAGAAAAAATTAAAAAAAACTTCTTCTTTTCCAAAAATATTTACTAGAATGCCATTTTTAATATGAGTTTTGATTCTTAGCCAAAGTTTTTGTTTTTGCTGCTGCTCTTGCTGCAAAAAACATTGACTACCCCTTCAAAATGCATCTTTTTGTGTCTCAACAGAAGTAAACAAAAAAAAATATAATTGTAATGATGTCTGAGAAAAAATATTTAAATGTTGATTTTTTTTTTATTTGCTAATGTACACATTTATTTCACAGACACCTGCATGCAGCAGGAAACATGCAATCAGATGAAAACTGTCGCTTTCAGCTGTCAAAGCTGAGAAGATGGGCTGTAGAATGTGTTGTGTTTTGATTGGTGAATTGTTGGCAAAGAGGACATAAATCTTTGGCCATCATACTGTATACAGTACAGATTTCAGATGCAGACTCCTGATGATGAATTTATACATTCTTGAAGTAAATTAGCCACTTCACTTTTTTTTTTTAAGTCGTAACCACCATAGACCCACACAGTCACTTTGAACATGCATTTCAAAAAACAGTACATTGTAGAACTGATACACTTAACTTTGATGGATTAAAATGACAGTTTTCTTTTGATTCTGTATTTTGTTTTATGTGCAGGGCTCACTAAAATAAGTAAATGAAGAAATAATTCAATTATAATAATTAAATGCGGAGAACGTGTAACATCTAAACATGTACACCAGGTGTGAGATTCAAACATATGAAGATGGATCAATGAGGGGGAAGCACTAAGCACTGCATTTTAATGGCCCTAAGATAAATAACATACAAGTGTAAAACTGTGCTAAGGCAACTCTGAGCTGGGTATAAAACTGTGTGAGGCATCAAAAAGGAACAAAAGCACAAAGTTTTTGTATTGCATTCAGTGGTTGTGTTACCCTCATTGTTATGCCATCTAAACTTTCAGACGTATGCTGAAAACAAGTTTACTTTATTCTAAGGCTGAAAAAGGGCATTCTTAGCTCAAATGATTTTTTTTTTTGCTTATAGTAGTATGCTGTTAAGAGCAAACATCATCTTGTGCCCAGTCTTTATCTACTTATGTATACAGTACCCACTCATTAATTTTGACTGGGACTGCAGGGTTAAATAGATATAAATGAGTTTTGCTAACAAGGAGAAATGATAGGCAGTGAAGCGTCATTTGTAAGCTGAAATTTAGTGCATAAATCAAGTGAAAAACAGTTAAAGAAGCAGGCAAGCACATACCTAGTGCTGTCCTTGGATACATAGATCCATACAAGAGTGAATCACAAATCAAGAAAGATTATTGTTACAGAGATTTATTAGATGGTATATGAAAATTCTGTTAAATACACAGGTAAGGTGTGAATCAGAAAAAATCAAGACTTAAATTTCTAGTTAGAGTTACAAAATAAACCTCATGGTCATAAGCTGTTTTAAGGTACTCTTAAATATTTATATATGCTCAAAAACTCTTATAATTATTTTAGCTATTCCCTTGAAACAGAGTTATAATACCTTTAACATGTGATTTTCTCGCTTAACTAAGGCAATGGCTATGTTAGGCATGTGACCCACATTTACATGGCATCAGATGTCATAATGGTGCCAATATAAAACATGGCAGAGCAAATAAGATAGTATCCAAATATTTGTATATTTCCTGAACCAGTTTCATTGTTTATTTGTTTATTTATGCTTACATTGAGCTTTTTGAGACTTTTGGCAATAAGCCCATACATTTAAAAAAAAAAAAAAAAGTATTTTCGATTATATTTTGGTGTTACCAATATAGTCTTTTGCTCTCTTGTGTTTTGGACCTTTGGGTCATGATATAGCCAGGGGTTCATCCCTGTTTAGTTATCTTTGCTTTCTGTTTAAACTTTTTCTTGCTGTTTAAATTTACATTTGGTAAATTCTTTATATATTGTGAACTGGAATGGCCCGGACACACACAGGCGGACACCGTTTCAATCATTTTCATCTCAATTTTCTTCAGCTAAACAGATACAAAACAGAAGCCATCTTAGTTGGCACATCACACCATCTCTGCTCTTCTACCATCACCAGTATCACTTTCGCTAAACAAAACATTCCCCTTTCCACATCTGTCACCAATCTGGGTGTTAAAATGGACCCTCAACTCACCTTTGACGCCCACATCAAACACCTCTGTAAGTCTTCCTTCTACCACCTCGAGAATATTGCTAAACTCCGACCAACTCTCACCCTGGAAGATGCAGAGAAGCTCATCCATGCCTTTGTCTCCTCCAGGTTGGATTACTGTAATGCGCTCCTCATCGGGATTCCTGGCAAGAGTATTCAGAGACTCCAGTATATTCAGAATTGCGCTGCCAGGATCCTGATGAGGGTGCGAAAGCATGACCATATCACCCCAATCCTGAAAACCCTTCACTGGCTCCCTGTTCCACTCAGAATTGAGTTCAAGGTCGTTCTCCTCACCCATCAGTGCATCTATGGACATGCCCCCCTTTACTTACAGGAACCCCTTACCCCTCATACCTCCTCACGCACTCTCCGCTCTGTACACACTAACACTCTCCAAGTCCCTAGAACCAAGCTTCGCAGTATGGGTGATAGGGCTTTTTCATCTGTGGCGCCGAGACTGCGGAACGCCCTCCCGGACTACCTGAGAGCCCCACAGTCGACTAATGTTTTTAAACGGAATCTAAAAACTCATCTTTTTAGAAAGATATTTTGTTAAAGCATACATAGATTTTCTTGTTTTATTATTTTTGTTTTACTATGTAGCACTTTGAGATTTCTAAAATATGAAGTGCAATATAAATAAGATTTATTATTATTATTATTATTATTATCACCCAACGTTTATTTACAGTATATTACAAAAAGTCAAGAGCACCGCCACCAAACCCCCAGTTCCCCAAAGTCAATAACCACTGTCTTCACACACAAACACTCGGGCCTCACCTCGCCTCCTCTGCCAAGACCTCGTCCTCCTCCTCACCCGACTCCAGCCTTGATTGCAGGGCAGCGGATCCTTAAATAGGCAGCTGATTGCCGACTGCACCCAGCCACCTGTGACAGTACTCCCCCACTAACTGGGACCTCCCAGGACCAGCGGACCATTCCGTGAGGATGAAAACGCCTCGGCGTCAAGCCGACACATTGCAGCCTAGGGCCCAACCCTGTAAATAAAACAGAAAAACAAGGGGCGGGGACGTGGCCCTGATGCAGCCCCTCGGCTCGTCTTCTCAGCTGGGCCAACGTTCTCTGCTCCGATCGGCCCCCTGATGCTCCCTCGTGGGAGCCACTAGTGGGCTCAGGCGTCGTGTCCACCTCCCACGCTGCGGGGTTTTCCTCTGCCTCCACAGAGGACGGCCCTTCGCGGGACGTGCGCACCCAGCGGCACGTCCTCCCATGTCGGAGGAACTGGCTTCCGCAAGCCGCTTCCTCCACTTAATGTAGGACGCCGTGGCGGTTTGGATCTGCCCATTGTAAGAGGGCAGACCCAGCCCAGCTGGCGTCCAGAGCTTCACGGGGTCGGTCTCACTTACCTTCCCCGCTGTGCCTCTCCATCCAGGAGCTCCCACAGTGCGCCGATCCTCTCTTGCCTGCGGGTCTTGATCCGACGCCACTGCCGTCCCTCCTGACTCCAGCGTCTCGCCCGGAGGGCACATCGCTCAGCCGGCAGCGACAGCATAAGGCGCAGTTCCTCTTGCAGCTCCTGTAAAATCGCCGCCAAGGACAGAGAAGCAGCCGGCGGTGGGCTTACCTTGTGAGTAGTTCCACCTACCGACTGCTCTCTATGGGTGTTTCCCTGCGGCCCACTTGAGTTGCTTTGGAGCGCGGGACGGACATTCCCTGCTCTTGCCTTCGACCAATCACTGGTGAGAGAACAGGACACGCTGTCCAATCCCGTGCCTGTAACGAGGAGGGACTTTTGGTCGGCCACCACGCACTCATCTCTCGCAGGAGAGCGTCTCTCCGGGCAGCTCTGCTGCTGCGACTTCCGCAGCCACAGCCTCTCCTTCTCGGCAGCCCCCTTTCTGGGCTCCGCGTTGGTGAGCAGCCTCTGAACCACAAAGTCCACCAATGGACCTCCAATGGTCCATGCTACACTCAGTCGCGGCGGGGTTGGGTGCACGCCGCCCCTGCGGCACGTGGGTGGGTTCCCCTGTTGTGCCAGGCCTTTCACAGACATTTTCAAGAAAACAGGTCCCCACCTCGACCCAGGTGGAGCATCCTGCCGGCTACGCCACTGTGAACCGTTTCAATCATCACCCCACGTTTATTTACAGTATATTACAAAAAGTCAAGTGCACCGCCACCAAATCCCCAGTTCCCCAAAGTCAATAACCGCTGTCTTCACACACAAACATTCGAGCCTCTCCTCGCCTCCTCTGCCAAGACCTAGTCCTCCTCCTCACCCGACTCCAGCCTTGATTGCTCCTTAAATAGGCGGCTGACTGCCGACCGCACCCAGCCACCTGTGACAATACATATTTATTATGTCTTTGTGAATTTTGTTTTGTTGGTAATTGTATATTATCAGTTTATGTTGCTTATGTACATATCTGGTGTTGCAGCTGAGGAATTGTTTAAGAGATAAGCAGACCACAAGATGTTTGTCATAATCTACTCTTAGGCTCTTTTTTTAATTTTGATTCTGAGCTATTGTGTTTTCTATTATGAATGGATACTTCTTTAACGCTAGAATTACCAGAGCCTGTGAAAAAAACTCATAGATCTGTCCCACGCTGTCACCTCTCAGCGTCTTTTGTCCTTAAATGTGTTGATAAGCAGCAAGCAGTCTGCTATCACATCCCCCACCCCACAGTTTTCTCTGCTCAAGTCTGTTTACCTGCGTGTCAGTTGCTTAGAGTTGTATAGAGTGAGAAGTCAAGCAAAATGGCAGCTTTTATAAATACTATATCGTTATTTGGAACACATGCATTTCATATGTGTTCCGTGTCTACAACGATCTATGCACAGTAAACACATCGTTAAAACAGAAATGTTTTTCATGTTTTAGTAATAATTGACAAAATGTAGACATGACGTGTATAATGTGTGAAGCCTGAAGTCCAAATATCAAAGAAACACTTTCACAAAAGATACAAGTATAACAGAACAAATGTGCTTTTTAACAAGACTATAAGCGAAGAAAAAGAAATCAGGTTAGTGTTGCATGTTGTTCTGACTTTTCGGGTAGTATACTGGTTAGAGCTGCTGACTCCAATTCAGAAGGTTGTGGGTTCGAGTCTTAATGTCTCCCAAAATAAACGTTTTGAGTAGTGAGGTGTTCTTATTATTAATATTATACAATAAAAGCATAAATTTGATTTCCGTCTGTAACAGCCACTGTAAATGTATAGTACTTGTCAAAGTTAGCTTCTTTTTTTTTAGTTTTACTAGTTTTACTTTATTTACTTATCTTCCTACAGAATAAAGTCACAAGTATACTGCAAAGCTTCCTCTGTTTGATCGTCAAGGGCATGCTCACAAATTACACATGTACCTGTCTTCATTGCTGTGGACTGGGAAAAGTGCCTTCAACACAGAGCTGAACTGATTTAACTTGGGTGGTCTATACAGTTACATTTTTTTAAAGATCTTTTTTCTTGCAGCATCCCAGACCAGACTTGAAAATATACATTCTATGACATTCTTTGGGACTTGAAGGTACCTCGGTAGCAGATTATAACTACAATATAACCTTCTCTACTTTTTAATATTTATAAAATTTAAAATAATAATTTAATGAGTGTTGCACTCTCATTTGATGTCATCGTACTTCAATGTGTACTAGAACATTTACTAATATTTTCTAATTTGCTAATTCTCTTGTTGATATGCAAAGGATATCAACTTAATGGTACCCAAGTGAGTATCTGTCAATACTTTTTGTTATGTGATTCCCAATGCTATCCATTTATTGTAATATCTTGCTGTATCTGTTATAGACTTGAGGTGTGCTGGAAATTATTCTTGCAGGATTAGGCACAGATTTTATAATAGTTTATAACTGTGTAAAGCAAAATGAGACAGAAATAGTCATTAGTAAGGTAAATATATCTCTCAGTTCATCATTTTCTCCCAAGTCTAGAGATGGGATTATGTAAAAGTACCATAACTAGATGCTTAATCAGAATCTAAAAAAGTGTATCCTATCGCCTTCTGTGTATTCAGTTCATTAACTAGTGGTAAAGTTATAAAAGGCAACCTTCCTCCCTTTTGGATAAATCAAAGTAAAACGCCTGAGAAAACAAGCATTAGTTTGTTTTAAAGCTGAGGGTCAAAAAGTAAAGCTGAAAAAATTCCATGGAGAAACAGAATTTTTTTCTCTATTGTCAATCATAATTTAAAAAGGAACAGAATAGTTTTCTTTGTTAAGTAGTTATCATTTCTTTGTCTATTGAGAGGCATTCAACTTCCCTCATGGTGTGCCAACTGGCTTCCAAAGACCATTGTCTCAAACAAACCATTTAATTAGGTCCGTAGATGTATTCAATGAGATGAATATTAGTCTGCACAACATACATATATACACTATTTCTATTGATAGTGATATCAAGTTTATTTTCCCAAGTGATGTAAAGTCCTTCTTAGCTAAATTCCAGATTACTTGTTAAAATGTCATGCTGTTTTGTATTAATGTACAGTATATTAGGGTTAGGCAGTATGCCGGTACTGAAACGTACCTTAACATACAAGTTTTAACACAGTTTGGTAATTTCAGTACCAGAAATAAATGGTATTTCTCAAGCACCTCACAATCACTTGTTTGTTAGTACAATCACAAACCCTCCACCCCTTGCTTTTCAATGAAATGCACAAACTACATCTATATTTATTCACCATGGTGAAACCTCATAAACCATACTTCTCAGCCCCCAATCCCACTGCTCCTTTTATTGAACTGCAAATTGTGGTAAGGCAGGGAGATGTGATTGTGCTGCAGAGATACAGGGAGGCTGCAGTAAGGGTAGGGGGTGTGGGCTGGTGGGAGGTGTTAGTTGGTGTTAGCTGGTATCATTTTGCTATTGCTACTGAGGACAGAAAGCTAGTATAGATGCCAAAGTCAAAACTATAGCACCGATTCAACACTAATATTATGCTTCAGGGTCATTTTGCTACTGTTAAATGCTCATGTTGTTTTTCTGAAACATCCTTCAGTAGCATTTGTGTATATACAGTATGGCTTAATGTTCTGCAATGCTTCAGGTTATTACCAAGGTATGTAACTCTACAAAAACAAACTAATAAGTAAAAATGATGCTTTCAATATAGAAATAGTTTTGTTAAATAGTGAGAGTGATGCTGTTACAATTAAAACATTAATATAAATGTATAGACCAGCGTGGAAAGACCAGGAGTAACTTTAATTAGGCGTCTTGATCACTGTGAAATAAAAAGAGAAATCTTCACTTTTATTAATAGACATACCATACTAAATTACATCACATACATTTTCACAAAAAAATGAAAAAAGAAATGGAATGTATTTCCATTTTTGGCCCCTTCTATTAAGCCTTCTTCTTTTTTTTCTTCTTATCTGTCATCAGATTTTGCCAATTTATTGTGAAGTGTTCAACATTTGATCTTTAAAGAATATGCTAAAATATTAAATTATACATTTTCTTTTGTTTCTTTAAAACTGCTTGCAATATAAACACATACTGTGTTTTTGCACAGAAAATAAGTGTTTCTGTATCACTGTACATACGTGCCAGAACATAATAATGTATATATTCGTAGCAATATGAGTAAGGAGGACAAACGTTTAGGTAGTTTAGTTAGGTAGTCATTTTGGGTGAGGAAGAAAGAAGGTTTGATGTATTTACATGTTGATTAGCATATCCAAGGAAGAATTTCACCATACTCTGTAAAAGTGATAATAATGATCTTATAAGAATAAGATTAAGAAATTAATTCTATCTGCTTTACAGGGAGTACCCTTTAAGTTAAAGAATGTATAGTTTTTCTCAATAGGGACACAATGATTAGTCTGTCAGATACGCAGATATTAAGCAGCACAAAAAACAAAGTTTTCTACTCTGATTAGTCACAAGGAATGTAAACCAAATTATTCTTGGTAAAGTAAAATGTCATAAAAGAAGGATGTTCTTATGCAGTTCAGAGTAAAACAGTATTGCATAAATACACCTGAATTCAGTATTCCTAATTTTGAAAAAAAATAGTGGAGATTGAATTATTAGTGTTAAAAACATGGTATTGTATTTTGTATAAACTTCAAACATCACTTAATACATTTGCTTGCTTTTAAAGCTGTTCATTGGACTAACAGTCTTCCCCACTATAACATAAGCCTTTAATTGCTTGTAAAGACCGTATACTGTATGACACTAAGTGAAGACTATGCTGCACTCAGGTGACGTTTTGTTGTTTTCTATGTCTTTGTCTGGTCTTGCAAGTTTCCTGGATAAAAACCAAGATCCAGGCCTTTAATGACCTCCTGGACACAGCCATCAGCAGTGTGTCTGTCTGCAGAGAAAGTGTCGCCATTGTTGAGAGATTTACTTTCCTCGGCAGTGACATTCATGTGACTGATGACTATTCTTGTGAAGTCAGTAGATGGATAGGGAGTGCATGGGGGATCATGAAGTCACTGGAAAGGGGTGTGTGGCGCTCCCATTAACTGTGCAAAAGAAGGTCCAAGTCTTTAGAGTCTTGGTGTTTCCAGTTTTGCTATATGGCTGTGAGATATGGATGCTTTTAAGTGAATAAAGAGGAAGACTCTGGTTTGACTCACCTGATTTGACTTTGTGTCGAACAAGCAGTTGCTCACGCAGTCCTGAATAAGGTTTATTGTGAAGGGGCGTCAGTTACAGCACTATGGCCATGTGGCGTGGTTTCCCCGAGGTTGATTCAGCTTGCAGAATGAGGACTCGAGCATCTGGACCAGGACAAGGGGATGTCCCCATAACACCTGGCTGCGGCAGATAGATGGACATTTGAAGAAGGTGGGACTGGATCACATGTCTGCCTTGGGGATTACCAACTGGAATCCTGAGCTGTTCTGTTGTGTGGTGGGAGCAGGCAACGCACTGTACCAATGCATGCTCCCCAACCTGACCTGAATGCATGATTCACAAAACCAATAAGGGATAATGTAACATCTTCTTTACCACACCAGCAGGCACAATAGTTGAAAGAAAAGATCATCCAACAAAGAGCTGCTGTAATCTAACTTAAAAAAACAGATAGAAAGTTTAGTGATACAGTTAGGAGGCAATGTATCTTAGGGATGTTTTGTGTTTTGCAAAAGGAATCAATGAGATTGGGTCAGTAAAGAACAGATTAGAAAGTACTTTTTATATGTTAAAGAGATATTCAGATATTTAGAGTCACAGTAAAAATAGTTCCTTGAATACATGTCCTTTTTTCAGTCATGTTGAAACTTACATGGTGTAGACTCCAAAGTTTTAGCTCTTAAATGAGAATCTGTGACCCTTTTGATACCCTGGTAGTCAATGCATAAAATACAGAACACAGGGTCATTATTTCTATTCAGAATTTGCAGTTAGTGCTGCACAAGGTTCAGTATGCCAGAATAATTAATAAACCAAGCTTTAAGGACAAGGAAGAAGTCAAAAGGATAGATATAGCAGGATAGCTTTGGTTCTGTTTAAAAAGAAGACAAGCTAATTTGTATTCCATAAGCAACCAGTTTTCTGTTTTGGCTTGAGCCTTTTGGAAGCATACCCTTTTCCACCCAGCATATCTATTTGAGAACATTATTACATCCCACCTTTTTTACTAATAATGAGGAAAAGACTGACCTGAAATATGAAACATTGTGTTAATGTCTGTAAAAATATAATCCTTAGAGAGTTAAAGAGAAAGAGAGGATAAATGCTCTGTCATAATAAAATTGCTGTTCTAACCATTGTATATTCTAAAGCAGCAGTATTTCCATCCATCCCTACTCTAGAATATAGGCAAGCTGTATGTTTTGTACATTTCACATTTATTATTTGTATTCCATGCACAATCAGTGAAGCAGAAATAATAGGAAAAACAGCAGCAGTTTTTTCTATTTTTTAATTAAATTCACTTGCTGTGCATCTGGAATTAACTGATTTGGGAAGTAGGTACAAGTGCTGGAAATGGCACATAGAAAATCATTGAAAGTCACGTCCAGACCTGGAAGTTCTGCATCCTGAGAATTATAACAAATAGCCTGCAAAAAGAAGCCATTAATTATAGTTTGATGAGGTAGCAGCAAAGAAACAGATTGAGCATTTTGAGGCACTTTATTTGTCTTCATTGGCCACATCTGTGTTTTTGCCAAACTGAATTAAGTGTGAAATAAGTTTTCTTCAGTTTTTTGATTGCTGCTGTTAAACTGAATTTTGTAGTTTATACCAGGAATTAGTTGACATCTTAAAACTCTAAATTAAGTTTTAAGTGGCTTTAGGAAATGGATGGGGGATGGTATGCATTTGTGAAAGTAATTTGCTCACATTTGACTGGAAATAAATAAAACTCAGGGCAACTTTTGATGTGATTCATTCATCCACTTTATGTAATCATTTCTTCCTAAATGGAGTCATATGGAGATGGCTATAATTCAGGCAATACATGATGTAAAATTGTTAGGCATAGTAAATGATTGAGCTGAGGCATACACTGGACATTGGCAGTTATATTAAAAATGACCTTTGATGCAAGAAAAGAGTGTAAAACTACCCTACTTCAAGGTCTTATTCAAAATGTTCTTCTGAGCTGAGTTTCATTAGAAACTAGCCTTTTATCCAAGGTATGTGTAGAAGCTCATATCTGAAGACCACTAAAGGCATACGATTACATCATCTTTCTTCTTGGAGTAAGCATCATGTCCTTTGATTTCCTGAATTGTTTTTTTCCATTACAGGGCTTATTCCTGAGCTTATTCCTGCAGCATCAGACATGATGTAAGAACACAATGCAGACACACATAAGTAGAAGGTAAGTGTAAATTCTTAGCATTCTTAGCTTAAGCATTAGACTTTCCAATTGACATGTAATTTTTACTAAACAAGAGCATCCACTTTAATTGTCACATTTGCTTGGGATTTGGGATATTAGAATGCATAAAAAATTAGGAAAATGAATGAGAAAAAACCCAAACTTTAAAGACTTTATTGATGTGGCTACCTCTTATCTTCTGTCATTTACCAATCTCTGGCTAGGCTGTAAATGATGGAAAATCTCCATTACACTAAAGGTTAATGCTGAGACAATTGCTAAAAGTTAAACATGTCAGCTTCAGTCTAATTTAAAAAGTGTTTCTTTTAAAAGGATATTCAATTAGGAAACCAAAATATCAAATGTAGAATTGGCTTTCGAAGCAATGAAAGGCAAGCACAGTCAGAGGGAGTCTAATGATCAGGAAGCAATTTTGATAGCTCTCTTACAGAGACAATGTTCAGAGTGATTAGCGTCAGGCAAGCTAAACTATTATTCTGGTAGATGATATCTAGCATCATGCTTTTTTAAATAATACCCCTAATCTTTTATTTTTATTATTATTTTTTTGTTTTTATTAGACACTTTTATGTTTTTTCATATTTTTATGATTAGATATGCCCACCCTTACAGTGATCTCCAAAAAACACACTCAAAACTAGGGAAATTCATAAAGACTTGAAGATGTCAAGTGTTATATGAAAGAGCAGTCTTTGTGAATTATGACCCCAAGTGGCATCACCTGATATGCTAATTGGGTCATGAGAAAATATTTAAATATAGAAAAAAAAATGAAACAATATATTGAATTGGAAGTGAATGTCAATAATTCAAACACGCAGAGTCACGAAAAAGCTCAGATTTCAAAATGGGGTCACAAACCAGAAAGGCTTAGGAACCTCTGAGTTAAGGTAATTTATATTACAGGTTAACTCATGAAAATCAGTTATAAAATACAGGTGTGACCTTTTCATCTAGTGTAGATACAGGAGTGGTTTTGAAGCCTAGAATAGAGATGGTGGTGTATTTAGGCTGTGTATGTGTACCTCATACTAACAGAATGATTCCAAGGGGGTCCTAATAGATAGATAGATCGGACCCCCTTGGAATCATTGTTCACATTAAAACACAATGACTGAGAAGCTGAGTGAGGAGTGGAAGATGTCTGTAAATACCTAGAAACCGTAGTAATCTATAAATGTGTTCAGCTTGAAGTACTGTCTTGGTCAATTGTTTTACATTCTCTTACTTTGTTAAAGTTTCTGTTGACTTCAAGTTCCCTGAACTTTATCACAATGATAATTATGATTCTGTAATGGTGTTCTCAAGGACATACTTGGATTATTCTGTTTGCAGCTTAGTTATGTGATTGAAATGCAGGAATTCAGTTTATAGGTTTTGTGCAGATATTGTTATTTATCCAAGAATTTATTTAAGTATAGCCAAATATTCCCGGTTTGTGCCCACACAGCCTTTCATTTGTGAATGATTCTTTACTGTTGTCTCAGGTTATAAGGGTAAAATTAAATATATGAAATATTCTATATTCAACTTAAATGAAACAGCACACATCTAATAAGCTTTCTAAAATGGTTTATTTTATCTTGTATCTCTACACTATTATTTGTGCATCTGCAATATTTTTTGTAAAGCCATTTTGCTTTAGTGTGTTCTTAGTCTTTATGAAATATTTTTATTATTTACTTCTGTTTAGAAATATATTCATTTTTTCTGCCAAGAAATTTCTGCAAAACAGATTCAGTGCTGGCAGTTGTTCCTCTATCAGATGCAGAAATGCACATGTTCAAACTCATAAATAGTAAATCCGACCTTGGATTGACAGAGGTGTAAACTCTCCAAGGCAAAGATATATCATGATATTGCAAAGAAAAAGAAAGCTGTGAGTGAAAAATAGTTTTCCTTCAAAAAAGGAGATGCAAACAGCCCAGGGATTGGTGGTTTCCTAATCTAGCATTTAGAGGAAAATTGATTTTCTGATGGGCCAAAAAAGAGGCGAAATGCAAGTTACTGGCTCAGGGATTAATCCTGCTTAGTCAATATTCTGTGATGTACTTGTAGGCAGCTGGCACGCTAGGATGAGCTGTGCCAGTTGACCTGTCGAGTGAAAACAAGGTCCATTGGCAGGATTAATCGGACCATAGGGTACTAATGCATGCTTGTCAATTTCAGGAATATAATTTGACAAAAGCAAATTCTCTCATTAACCTGACTTGACATAGCGATGTTCCATTAAAAGTGAGTGCCATTTTGAAAGTGGGCAATGGCAGGTTTGAGCTGTGCATTGATAATTAAGGAGGCTTAGCTAGTCGCTTCAGCTGTGGTATAAAATTTAGAGTAGCTCTCCAGTGGTCCTTACTAGCCACAGCACTGGGCAACACACATTGATGAAAAGAAAACAGATGTTACTGTACATCTCAGAAAGATTTGCCTTACACTATTTTTCTGATAGATTATATAATTTGTGTAATTTAAAAATTACTTTGTGTTTTACTTTATGTTTTGTTATTCTTTTGTTATATTTGGAAATGTGCATGATACTTAAAGCTCTTCCAAATTGCCAAAATGTCATCATGGCTAAAAACTTGTTTATTAAATCCCAAGGCTTCTGGTTTAAATGCTGTTTCTGGTTTACTTCCGGAGATCCTGTTTCTGATAAAGTAAAAGCTGAGCATTATTTAGCACTTGAAAATAGTAACAAAAATCAGAAAAATGCAGGACAGTAATTGTCAGATTTTAAGAAAGTTTGAATGTTATATCAAACATATTAAAATCTTATAAATGTGCATAGGTTAAGAAGCTTTGGCTATGCTCAGGCTTCTGTATAAGCATGATTGAATAACAATGGCCCCTGCCTTGAGCTTTAAGTTTGTTAATAGCAGATAGTATTTTTAGAAAGAGTATGGTAGGTTTTTTTTGGCTTTGATTTTGAAGAGCCCTGGAAAATTAAGACCTGCCTGAACTTCATCAGTCAGTTAAGTGTTTCATCATTGCTTTGTTTTGGACATATATATGATCATTTAAAAAGGTTCAAAAGGTGATAGTGTGACAAACAAATCCACATAATTAGAAATAACTTAATCATCATTTGTAGCAGAAGGCTAGTGGCTTAAGATGCTTAATTATACTTAATAGTTCAACTAATGTATTTTTATTCTAGTGTAAATCAAAACAAAATTGCTGAATTTGATGTGCTAAAAAATATAAAAAAGGATTATTGTCTCTTAACATTTCTGTAAGCAGAGGTTTAAACATGTCAGGGCCAAGAACACTGTTTTCTTTCTCTGAAGTGTCTGATACTTAAATGATTACAGAAGAATAATGGAACCATTTTCATTCAGAACACTGTCAAGGTCTGGATAATGGATGAAGCGTTGTATTACTGACAGCCTGGGAGAAAAAAAATTAAATTGGTATACTAGACTTGTCTAGTTTTATGTAGGTGCTAAACAATAGGGTAATTGATATAGGAGCACAAAGGTATTCAGGACCCCCAGGGGAGCAGCTGAATTTTTCTCATATCTTTGGACCACAGGATCCACTTTGTTATTTTGAAGGATTAGGGTAAGTAGCAGTTGGAAGGGTGATAAATAGAGAAAACAGAAGAACAGTTGCAATCTAGTAATTCATTTCTGTGTTTTGTTGATATTTTAACTGTATAAAGACTATAATGAGCTCACCCAATAACACCAACATCCCCTACTTGAGCCCAAGTTTCATTACAATGTCCAAGGCAACCTTCTTTCTGATCTTTAGCAGGGTGTATTATTTTGAGTTGAATAATGTAACATAACCAGTATTATAACTTTCTGGACTTAGATGCCATCTGTTGTTTTATTTTAAATATAAATTTCTGTGAATCACATTTCATTTTTGACCAGCATCTATAACTGAAGCATAGTATATGAATAGCCCTGTTTTTTGTTATGATTTCAATATTTGCACAAATCTTTTTATTTCAGATTATGAAACTTCTAATCAGGTATTTCCCAGAAAATGATACTTTAGGCATTATCGTTGCAAATCTGTATTTACCATGTGCCTAGCTTGTGATGTATTATATTTAGTTCTGAGTTTAAACTTAATCTAAGATATTTCATTTTTAATGTAGTGGTTTATTTTTAGTATTCCTTTTTTGTGGAACTGCTTCTGTCAACAGCTTATGGGGATTTGATCATGATTATGAACAATCATTGGATGAACACTTTTGGCAGCCGTTATACTTTTTGGAGCTATATTTGCCCACCTCTTGTATTTTGTTAGTCCCTTGGTATATGGTGTCAGAAATAAGAAAAGTAATACCTAATATGAAGGATGCCCACTCCCACTTTCCTTTGTCAAATTCATCTTGAACTGTTAGTTTTTAGCCATGCTTGCAAGTTGTAGAGTTTTAGCTACAACATTAGCTTTTGTAGTTCTCAAGCACTTTTAAGTACTCCAGTACACAGTCATTGAAATTGTTGGGGTCAACATGGATCATAACATTATTGTGGCGCTCACTCACTGAGTTTTTTACTTTTTGATTTTCAATTTCCACTTGCTTTTGGTTTTTTGACATTATGTTTGGTATTATACTGTTTTCCTGATCCTGTTTTGACAAATTTTAGACAAAGTCTCAGATATATCATTTAATAATGTTGTAAGTCATTTCAGTCATTTCACATTCTGCCCTGACTTGCACTATAAATAGCTTAGTATTGACTTATATAGACTTGAGAAGTCAGGTGAAAATCCATTCATTGTGAGTTGAACTGAGTAAGCTATATGCTATATATAACGAAGTCTGTCTCTTTGAACAACACCTTGGATTTTCCCAGAACTGCTTGTTCACTCGTGGGGTTCATACATTCATATATATGAGGTGGTCCCAAACCCCCACAAAAATACCCCATATTATACAGCAAAAAATGTGTCCCAGCACTTCTTTCTTTCCTGGAAACATTTCCTTTACTCATCTTGTGTTACAATGTCTAGAGCCTCAAGTCAAGTCAAGTCAAGTTGGGGAGCATGCACTGGTACAGTGCGTTGCCGCACCCACTACATAACAAATGCCCCCCTAGGCAGACACACGGCCCAGCCCCACCCTCCAGAAATGACCCTCTATCTGCCGCAGCCAGGTGTTATGTGGGCGACCCCTTGGCCTGATCCAGCCACTCAGGTCCCCAACAATAAGGATCTTACCTCACCCTCGGAGAAACGCGCTACATGGCCGAAGTGCCATAACTAACATTCCCTCACAATGCAGGTAATGTACCTTTTTCGGGACTCTATGAGCAACCGCTCATTTGACACAAAGTCAAACCAACGGTACCCAAGGATTTTCCAGAGAGACACAGCACCAAAGGAATCCAGTCTTTGTCTCAGGTCACTGGATAACATCTATGTCTCGCAACCATATAGCAACAAAGGAAGCACCAGAACTCTAAAGACTTGGACCTTTGTCCTTTTGCAAAGATATTGGGAGCGCCACACACCCCTTTCCAGCAACCTCATGACCCCCCATGCTCTCCCAATCCATCTACTGACTTCATAGGAAGAGTCACCAGAGACATGAATGTCACTGCCAAGGTAAGTAAACCTCTCAACAAGGTCAACACTTTCTCTGCAAACAGGCACACAGTTGATGGCTGTGCCCAAGAGGTCATTAAAGGCCTGGATCTTGGTTTTTATCCAGGACACTAGCAAGCCCAGACACTCAGACTCCTTGCTCAGTCTCTCAAGCACCCCGATCAGAGCCTCCATTGATTCTCGAAGATCACAGCATCGTCCGCATAGGCAAGATCAGTGAATCTTTCTTCACCAACAGATGCCCCGCAGCCAGTGGACCCCACGACCTTGCCCAGCACCCAGTCCATACAAGCATTGAACAGAGTAGGAGCAAGAACACAGCCCTGACGAACCCCAGAATTACTGTAACTGGGAGAAACGCAGAGGTCCTGCCTCCACTCTGCACAGCACTCACAGTACCAGTGTACAGGCCAGCCATTATATCCAGCAACCTTGAAGGGATCCCGCAAACTCTCAGGATGTCCCACAGGGCAACTTGATCAACTGAGTCGAACGTTTTGCAAAAATCGACAAAGGCTGCAAAGAAACTCTGCTGATATTTGCGTTTAAGCTCCATGAGAACCCCGCCAGGATGCGGTCAATGGTAGACTTCTTAGGCGTAAAACCAGACTTTTTCAGTCGCTGGTAGGTGAGCAAGTGATCACGGATCCTATTGAGGACGACCCTAGCAAGGACCTTACCCAGCACCGAGAGCAGTGTTATCCCCCTGTAGTTGCTGCAATCCAGGCGATCACCCTTCCCTTTCCAGCTAGGGACGACAAGTCCAGTTTTCCAGTCAGTTGGGATGATGCTCGTCTCCCAAATGTAAGCAAAGATTGCTTGCAATGCCAGGAGGACAGCTTTACCACCAGCCTGGAGAAGTTCACCCCGGATACCACAGATCCCTGCAGCCTTTTCCCCCCTCAACTAGTTCACCACTTGTGCAATCTCAGTGAGATTGGGTGGTTCACAGCTAATTGGAGGATCAGCCTCAAGAACTGTGGACCCAGAGATATCCAACGTCCTAGCTGGAGGATCAGCTTTGAACAACTGCTCGAAGTAGCCAGCCCAGCGGGTTACAACTGCAGTGTCATCCGTAAAGACCATTCCATCAGCTGCCCTGACTGCGACTCTCAGAGGAACAGATTCAGATGTGCGTAATGCTTCTATTCCTCTGTAATCAGGACGTGGGTCACTAGACCACAGATGCTGTGTCACACACAGATTCCTCCAACAAACGCCTCCTTATCTGCCCGCAGTGTCCTCTCAGCCATCCTTCACAGTTCACAGTACATACCAGAGTTGCCATTGAGCCGTGCGCTGCAACTTCTCTCGATGATATCCTGGGTGCCCTGCGAGACGAAACACCTCCTTCTGCCAACACCGGTAACACCAACACAGCCCTCAGCAACCTTCAGAGTCTTTTTGCGGAAGGTCTCCCAGATCACATTAGGATTGGCAGTTGTACCCAAATCTGAAAGTTCCTCACACAAACTGCATGCAAACTCATTAGAAACAGCCTGGTCTTGCGAGTCTGGCCAAGTCCAGGCTCATTTTCCTAGTAGGTAGTAACCTACTGGACCTAAGCTGGATCCTGAGAGTAGCAACAACAAGTCTGTGGTCAGAATTCACAAACTGGGCACTTCTGTAGACCCTGCAGTCACATCCTCGTGGGCAGATGCTGGAGGCTCTAGAGACTTTTTTTAACATAACAGCAAGATTTTTTGACCAAACACTCTTTGACTGATAATGCAGTGAGTGCAGTTTTGGGTGAGCCAGCCTTCCAGATGTTTTCTTTTCCTGATACTTTCCCACAGACCCCTCAGCAGTTCAGTGTAATGGTAACAGTCTGTTTATAGTGCAACTCTTTATAAACAAGCCTGACGGTGTTAAAAAAGTGTGATCATTATTGTCTTGATGACCTGACATGCTTTTTTCAGTTTGTAAAAAAAAAGAAAAAAGTCTACGTCATGCACACGATTGTAGAATAAATGTTAGAAATACACTCTTTATTAGCTCAGCACAATTCTACTTGGTGGACTGATTAACAAGATCCTAGGCTAGCAATACCTAGTGGCATAGTTGATAACTATACTTTACTCCTGTCCAATTGACTGATTATGACAGAATTTTTGGGCACCCCTTATAGGTACTTTGCAAAACAAAACAAAAACATAAGACAATGTAGGATTAAAAATGTATTAAAGGCTGGTACTTCTGCATAAGTGTATTTTTTAATTAGTTAAGCATTATAACTATGCTGCCCCAGTTGATCATTATTTTAGGTACTGTGGATCAAAGATGTCTTTTAGTTTAACTGATATTTTAGAATGTGCATTGACTAAAGTAATCTTTACAAATAAGCAGTAGCTATATCTGCTCTAAGCATGACAAATAAACTTTTTGCATGTAAAAAATGCTGATTTTAAACAATAATGTAATTGTTTAATCTTATTACTTCAACATCATTGAACACTGAAACATAAGCAGGTTGAAATTTGTTGTTTGTTTTACTTCCTGATACCTCTAATAAATGAAACCACACTGATTTGTGAGCATGCAGCGAAGTGGCCCAATGGGGACAGTGAATTCCTCTGTTCAACACAGCAATTGAAGAATATGTCATGATGCAGATGTTGCAAAGCAGCTGCCCTATGTTGTCCATTAGAAAAATCTCCTTTCAAGTTTTAATGATCACGATGTTACAGTTTATTAAGAAAAAACAGCATCTTTATTTCTAGACATCCGTAATGCTGGATAGGTTGAGCTACTAAGACTTCTTTTTGCAAAAGACCAGCCAACACTCCTGTATACGTGCACTATGTAAAATAAAAATGGATGGAAGAATCATTTATGAATTAAGACTGCCTTTTTTAATATTGACATATTTTGTGAATAATCAGTTCTGCACCCTAATGTTTCTTTGGTCTACTAACACTTCTTGCATCATTTAACTATTGACAGCTTAGCAACATTGTTTCAAACAATTACTAATGCTTCATTTATTTGATCCTGTTGGGCATATATATTAAAGGGAGTCATAACTATATGATGAAAGATTTGTTTGCGGTGTGTTTTAAGAAAACCTCAAATTAAGCATTATCTTCAATCTTCAGATTACTTTTACTTGGAAACAAATGTTAGCACCTCACTCAGAAGCCCTGAATGTATATTCTGACTGAGACTTTCAGATATTCATTTAAATTCCTTGTAGTTAACATACGGCTTCATTAGTATGCATCTGTAATGGAATAAAAAGGTTACTTCCACACTGAAAAGAAAAGAAGGTAAGAAACACAACATATCAGCTGTGATGTACCCAATGAAGGCTATACAACCAATACGTGGTGTCTTTTACCTTTCCTCCCTTTCTGTGTGGAAATAATTTTTTCCTTCTTTGAATTTCTTGCCCATCTACAGAAATGACAAACACAGAATTTTGAGCATTGCCTAGGAAACACCATAGTCAATGAGAATAGCATAGATAAGCTTCCAGCTGTGTTTATATTTTCCATCTTCTGTGATATTTTTTCCTGCTTTCTTCCAGTTGCTTAGTTTTAGATCATGTAATCTATTAAATGTATTATATAGTAGTATATAGATGTAGTATAGAGATATGGTTGGTTTGGAATGTTTTAAACATTTCTTATGTGGACTATTCCATTAGTTACCTAACATTTTATGTGTTGTTTTTTTATCCACAATATACACCAAGCAGTTAAGATTGAAAATATAATGCCTATTTCTCAGTATCACCTGTGTTAGACTGATGGTGCTGTCTGTTGTATTTCTTTGTTTCAGGCTTCTGCCTTGGTTTTAAATATTATATCTTGGAGGTAAACGTTTCCCCTGGTGAATCAATAATTCTTGTTTATGATTAGCATCCTCTTTGGACATAATGTTTCTGTAGTTGTGGAACACTTTGATTTCAGTTTTGCATGAGCTTTATAGTTTTGAGGTTATGAGTATTTTTTATTATTACTTTGCTGATGTTTTTTGACACCATTTGTGTTTTGGTTTTCGTTCATGAGCAGTGGTATTTTGGCTATTTTTTAAAGGCTATAGCCATGTTGTTGTTGCCAATCATATGTTTCACTAAAGCTACAATGCATGATATCACTGAGTCACTACCTTTAAGATGAAAACCTTTTGAATTATTGCAAATCCATTTAGGGTGCTCTGTTTTTTTTTTTTAATTTTTTGGCTTTGTTCTTTCCTGCATAAAATTTTTACCTTTTTCATCTCCAGTCCTGCACCTTTTTACCTTATGGTCTGCCATTTCTTCTACAATGGAAAACAGTAAGGAATAAATCAAATCCCCTTAAATTCAATTTACTTAGATAGATAGATAGATAGATAGATAGATAGATAGATAGATAGATAGATAGATAGATAGATAGATAGATAGATAGATAGATAGATAGATAGATAGATAGATAGATAGATAGATAGATAGATAGATCTTTATTGTCATTGTGGCTTTTACAAAGCAACAACAAAATTGAAGGTGCAGTCGACTCAGTGTGAGGCATAAGATTTAAAAAGACAAGAAGAGAGAAAATAATAACAAACCGAATAGTAATAAAAGTACAAAATATACAAGTTGCACTGTGTCACAGACGGCTGGGGTTTTTACCCGGCCGGGATGCCTAGAAGGTCCGGAAGGTGGCAGTAAAAGCTTCCGGGTCAGGAGGACACAACCGTCCTGGAGCAGGAGAGGACCACGGGAGAGGAGGAGAGACTTTCCAACTCGTTGGGACCCGTGGCCACCGCCAGGGGGCATCTTAAGCCTCCTAGAATCTGAGAGAACATTACTTCCCCCACACTTGTCAAGATGGCGGAGGAACCTGCCAGGGATGCCCGGAGTGTTTCCGGGGCAAAGGGCAGCACTTCCGCCACACCAGGAAGTGCTGGCAGAAGATCGTCATCAGCCACCTGGAGCATATCCAGGCAGGAATAAAAGGCGCCACCTCCCAGCAATCTGGGAGCTAGAGTCAGGAGAGGGATGCAGGACGAAGCTCCCAGGAGGAGATTGGCGGCCAAGGACTGAGAGAAAGAAAGATTATTGGGTGATTATTGCTTTATGCATTGTGTGGTGTTTTGGGACTGTGTTTATTTAATGAATAATAAACGTGTGACTTTTATAAAGATGTGGTCTCCGACTGGTGGTGTCCGGGCAAGTCTCACACTGGTTAAATGTACAAATTGCACTGGTTGACTTAAGGTCTATATTGCACATTGGGAGAATGATATGGAGCTGTTTTAGTCTGAGTTCAGGGCCATGATTGCTTTTGGATAAAAGCTGTTTTTAAGGCGGTTTATCCTGGTTTTCATTGCTCTGTATCTCTTGCCCAATGGCAAAAACTGGACGAGGCAATGACTGGGATATGATGAATCCTGTGAGATGTTTATTGCTTTTTTGCGGCATCAGGAGGTATAGATTTGCTCCAGAGTGGGGAGGGTACAACCAATTGTACTCTCCACTGTCCAGACGACCCTGTGGAGGGCTTTCCTTTCTGAGGAAGTGCAGTTGCCATACCACACACACAGTCCATACGTGAGCACACTCTTGATGGAACAGTGATAAAAGGTAAGGAGCAGATTTTTGGGGAGATGGTTCTTTCTGAGGATTCTCAGAAAATGCAGTCTCTGCTGTGCCTTCTTCAGCAGCTCCTTGATGTTGGTGCTCCAGGTCAGGTCATCCTCCAGCTCAATGCCCAGAAACCTGAATACCGACAAATGGGGATCGGTAATATAGTCGTGTGAAGCATCATTTTATGCTACTATATTTTCGATGTTTAATTCTTTACTTGTGGTCTTAGCCCTCTAGGGTCCACCTCCAGAAGGTGAAAAATAACACATTTTTCAAACATAAGCATATGGTGTGCCATTTTAGACTATTTCAAAGTCAGTGATTATGAAGATGGTGTTATTTTTGATCCTTCAACATCTCTATGGACCTTTACCAGAGGGTTAAAAATTTAATATCTATATTATAATGAAGAATATTTAAACTTCAAACTGAAGCACACATTTGAGTATTTCAAATATCTGACACAACTCATCTTGCTTATTATGTATCTCAGTCTCATGAAATAAATCACCACATTTCTTATGAACAGTTAGGGTGACTTACACTAATTAAACTCTTTTGATTTCAAGCATTTTGCTTAGTTTAGATGCAGAGATGTTGACAGAGAGCAACCATTCAAAAGATCCTGTGTATCAATTTTGGGTTGGTTTGCAATGTGTTTTTAACCAAATTACATTGCAGGTGGACTATATCAAACTTTTCCATATTCTTCTTTTTTAAAATATTTGTATATCCAGTATTATTAAAGAGTTTAAATTTAACATTTGTTATATGAGCAATCCAGAATTTGAGGTAAAGGGATATGACTGAGCAGAAAAAATTTCAAAGAGAAAGCAATGACTAGCCCTCCACTCCTACTGCCATTGCAAAGTAATTCCTTTACTGATTACAAAGAAGCAGTCGGACACCAGCTGTGTCACTGGACTTTGTTCTTAGAAATTTCCTCTCACTGATTGATCTAGTGTTACAAATGAAAGACATTCTTTCATGTTCCCAGAATGAAAGGCTTCTTCTGCACAAGAAAAGAGCAACCAGGATGATGTGTTCTGAAAATGATTTTTATGGGACTTGGTCTCAAAAGTGGGTCTTGCCTCCTAGTAGCTTTAAAATCAGCACAGCTTGAATTCTGTATTTTCTGGTTATAAAAAATGCAATACACATTGAGACATTAAGATTTTAAATGTTCATCATTTATTTAAACATTTTATTCTGTCATTATCAGAAGAGTTTAATAGGTCTCACATTAATAATTTGTGTTATTTATTTATTGTCTCATGTAGTCATTAAATTCTACCAAATATTTAGATACAATACTATAACTTTGATATATGTTGAGTTTTTGCAAGTAATAGTATAGTAGATGTATGCTTTTTGCTAGGAGAGTGCCTCAGTGGGACACAGTGTGTGATTTATAATAATGATACTTCTCTTTCTATTTCTTTAATAAAAATACTTTCTGTTGTTGCCAATATTATCCCCTTTTTTGAATTTGTTAAAAAAAAACACATGATGTGATGAATGAGCTGTGCATTGAAATCATTTTAACTTCTAGCATCTCACAGTTGAATGAAAAAATTAGAAATGACAGAGAGATTAGTGTATATATATATACACCAGTGGACCAATTCTTTCTGCTTGGACAACTCTATGAAAGTCATGAAAGTTTAGTATGACAATTTGAAGGAGTATTGCTTTGTCTTTCTGCTATGGTTGAATATCTTCCAATTAATATTTGCTAAGTTATAGTTGTTTGCATTTATGACCTTATGTCAGATCTTTTTCCTATGTAAATTGGGAATTCAAGAGTTGCAGATCTGCCGTTGGCAGAGTCTGAGAGTGATCTCCAGCCCACGCTGGAGCATTTTGCAAAATCATTATGGGATATGATCATTAGAAGGATCAGTTTCTCCTTATCAGAAGTACTGTGCTCTTTTGGGAAACAGTAACTTGTTCTGTGTATGTGAAGATGACCAGGCTTCCCAAATAGAAGAGATCTGTCAATGTGCTGAGACGGGAGGGACTTGTGAATAAACACCTCCACACCTACAGAAACAGCAAGAAAGCCATAAGTGAAACAAAATTTGTGCCTTTTTTTAACACAGTGCTGAGTAGGTCTTGAACCCGTGTTTGTGTGGAAGGGCCACTGCTCCTGTTTCCTAACACATACCCCTCCATCCTCTCTCTCTCTCTCTCTCTCTCTGTGTCTCTTTCTTTCTCTTTATCTCTGTTCAGGCCCTGCCTCTTCTTTATCTTGCTTGTTGAGTGTTTGCCCATATCTCTTACTGTTTTTTACATTACAGTATTTTAAGGATCTCAATATATTAAATGCTAAGAATTTCAGACAATGCAGGCCTGTTCTTTTATAAGTCCCCTTTCTAAAATGTTAGGGTTGTTAAACTGTTTTCTATTCCCTGGTTGAATGCAGTGTTCCAAATTTTTATTAACCTAACGTCATAGTAAGGGTGACCAGGTTCTAATTTCTACCAAGAGTAATCATATAAATTATAGCTCTAAGTGAGCAAGAAAACTGATTGCCTTTGGGGAGGTGATTTTACAGTGAACCTAAGGAGTAAAATTAGGAACTACAATTTGTGCCAGTTTAATAAATGAAAAATGTAATTTGAAAAGGATTCATTTATAAATTGAAACTTACAATTCACTTATGAATTATTCATTAATGAAAAAATTGATTGCCATTTTTGATTATATTTAGTGTGTGAGGAATGCCCTTAACCTCATCATGTCCAATACCTTCCCATAGTTATCTTTTATTACATGTAAGAATTTATTTTGGAATGTTTGTTTTGCTATTGCTTTCATGTAATAAATAAATCATGACAGTGTCTTTGTCAAATCTGCACTACCTCCTCTTGTCTTTGTGTGTTCTCCAGATATCCCCAGCTAGTGAAAATGTATAAATTAGAATAAGCTGTGTCTCTTGTCACATTACATGACTTTCAGTACGATTTTCAATTGTAACCTTCATTTACATTATGTTAGGAAGTTGGAAGCAGTTTTTGGGGGCAGTGACTCCGTCCAGTGATTTTCAGTCTTTTAAATTGACCTGGTCCGGAAAAGCAATTAGCAACTACAGTCAGCCAATCTGACTTAACCTATGATTAGAAGTTGTGTAACGTGACGTTGCCTTAAGTCTCTAAAGTTGTCAGTGTGACAGAATATACAGTTTTTTTGACTAATGGTAAACTCAGTGTGTGTCATGTTCTTGATTAGCTTGAGTGGGTACAGATGGGTATAAAAATGTGTTCAGAATATCTATTGATGCATGCTGCTTTATTTTATGTGACAAATTTTAAATGCATAGTAGGTTCACAAGCTTATTAATGAACTAATGATGCTTTATTAATAATTAATGAGTTAATAAGCTTTATTTTGAACATTACTTTGATGTGCTTTTATGTGACAGAAATAAATAAAAGCTGTATAGCAAAAGCTATGTAAGAGGCCATTGATCGAAATTCTTGTTTTACAGATAAAAATCTGAGCACATTTGTCATAAACAAGTATCACATTCTATGTACCAAAGATCTTCTAACATTGGTGGTTTTGTTTATAAAAGTGTTCACTGCAGTGCAGAGGTTGATGTGCAAGTCAAAGAAGTACACAATTAACAAAGAAAATGATAATTCATGCATTTTTTGCTCTCAGATAACAGTGTGATTATACAGTGCATCCGGAAAGTATTCACAGCGCATCACTTATTCCACATTTTGTTATGTTACAGCCTTATTCCAAAATGGATTAAATTCATTTTTTTCCTCAGAATTCTACACACAACACCCCATAATGACAACGTGAAAAACGTTTACTTGAGGTTTTTGCAAATTTATTAAAAATAAAAACACTGAGAAATCACATGTACATAAGTATTCACAGTCTTTGCTCAATGCTTTGTCGATGTACCTTTGGCAGCAATTACAGCTTCAAGTCTTTTTGAATATGATGCCAAAAGCTTGGCACACCTATCCTTGGCCAGTTTCGCCCATTCCTCTTTGCAGCACCTCTCAAGCTCCATCAGGTTGGATGGGAAGTGTCGGTGCACAGCCATTTTAAGATCTCTCCAGAGATGTTCAATCAGATTCAAGTCTGGGTTCTGGCTGGGCCACTCAAGGACATTCACAGAGTTGTCCTGAAGCCACTCCTTTGATATCTTGGCTGTGTGCTTAGGGTCGTTGTCCTGCTGAAAGATGAACCGTCACCCCAGTCTGAGGTCAAGAGCGCTCTGGAGCAGGTTTTCATTCAGGATGTATCTGTACATTGCTGCAGTCATCTTTCCCTTTATCCTGACTAGTCTCCCAGTCCCTGCCACTGAAAAACATCCCCACAGCATGATGCTGCCACCACCATGCTTCACTGTAGGGATGGTATTGGCCTGGTGATAAGCGGTGCCTGGTTTCCTCCAAACGTGACGGCTGCCATTCACACCAAAGAGTTCAATCTTTGTCTCATCAGACCAGAGAATTTTGTTTCTCATGGTCTGAGAGTCCTTCAGGTGCCTTTTGGCAAACTCCAGACGGGCTGCCATGTGCCTTTTACTAAGGAGTAGCTTCCGTCTGGTCACTCTACCATACAGGCCTGATTGGTGGATTGCTGCAGAGATGGTTGTCCTTCTGGAAGGTTCTCCTCTCTCCACAGAGGACCTCTGGGGCTCTGACAGAGTGACCATCGGGTTCTTGGTCACCTCCCTGACTAAGGCCCTTCTGCCCCGATCGCTCAGTTTAGATGGCCGGCCAGCTATAGGAAGAGTCCTGGGGCCTCATGTATAAACGGTGCGTACGCACAGAAATGTTGCATAAGAACTTTTCCACGTTCAAATCGCGATGTATAAAACCTACACTTGGCGTAAAGCCACGTACTTTTCCACGGTACCTCATACCTTGTCGTACGCAAGTTCTCCGCTTGGTTTTGCAGACTGGTGGCACCCAGTGTCAAAGCAGTGCTACTGTTCCTGTGTGGTTACACCTTATTTTCCTGACGCGGCTTTATAAATACACTGAAACTAACCGAATATTGTTTATTAGTGTAATGCATCTCATTGTAATTAACTTGTAACAATATAATGGTCCAGGGAATAGCCATAGTATTCCAAATACCATAACTGCTTTAGCGTTGTTACTCTCACTGCACCTTCTTCTTCTTCTTCTTTCAGCTGCTCCCGTTAAGAGTTTCCACAGCGGATCATCTTTTTCCATATTACTCTCACTGCACCACTCGGAGTATTTATATCACTGTATCTGAGTGGGGAATCACAGCAGCAGCTGATCGGAAAGAGAATTATCGGTATACAGCTTCAAGCATACGCTGTCTCAGCCACGGCAAAACATTTCAAAGCCTTTCCTGTACAGACCTCGCGGTTCAGAAACAGTTTCATCCCAAGAACTTTAAACGCACTTAATCACCCCACTGTAAACTTGCACTACAGTTATAAAAGCGCGTATTTATATATAATGACAATATTTTTAATTTGAAATGTAGCAAAATATGTTTATTATATTATATAGATAAAACTTTAACTTCATTTAAATAATCTATATTCTTCACTGGGACTGTAGTGAAGGATAGAATAATTAAACATGTACTACGAAGATATTTCAATGTTCCTTAAACGATTTTAAGAATCGGCGCTCTAAGCTTACAGATAGCTTAACGTCTATTATAGAGCTGATTGTGTGGCGATCGGTTACTTGGAGAAAAAAAAAGCAAGGACTGCACGAGCGTTACTTTTCACGCTGACCGGGATTTATGTAGCGGAAGAACGTGGAAGTTGGAGTATGCACAGATTCCTGCATCTGGATTTTTCTGTGCGTAAGCACATTTCGGCTTTTGTGCTTACGCCATGTTATAGTGCGACTTCTATGCACGGCATTATACATGAGGCCCCTGGTGGTTTCGAACTTCTTCCACTTACAGATGATGGAGGCCACTGTGCTCATTGGGACCTTCAAAGCAGCAGAAATTTTTCTGTAACCTTCCCCAGATTTGTGCCTTGAGACAATCCTGTCTCGGAGGTCTACAGACAATTCCTTTGACTTCATGCTTGGTTTGTGCTCTGACATGAACTGTCAACTGTGGGACCTTATATAGACAGGTGTGTGCCTTTCCAAATCATGTCCAATCAACTGAATTTACCACAGGTGGACTCCAATTAAGCTGCAGAAACATCTCAAGGATGATCAGGGGAAACAGGATACACCTGAGCTCAATTTTGAGCTTTATGGCAAAGGCTGTGAATACTTATGTACATGTGCTTTCTCAATTTTTTTATTTTTAACAAATTTGCAAAAACCTCAAGTAAACTTTTGTCACGTTGTCATTATTGGGTGTTGTGTGTAGAATTCTGAGGAAAAAAAATGAACTTAATCCATTTTGGATTAAGGCTGTAACATAAAAAAATGTGGAAAAAGTGATGCGCTGTGAATACTTTCCGGATGCACTGTAAATGTTCAGGTCAGCCATATCTTTACTTAGATTTGTCAACTGAGAGCACGAGAGGTCCTTGACATGCAGCCTGTCTTTTGCTAGTAATTACAGATTCTGAGAAGACATCACTGCAATATTTGATGATTGAAATGGGCACTGGAAGTTAGAATCTGGATTGAAAGTTACCACTCATCAATTCTTTGCTGGTATTCATGCTTTAATAATAATTCATTACATTTATATAGCGCTTTTCTTAGTACTCAAAGTGCGATCCACACAGGGAGGAACCATCAAATCTGGATTTAAAAAGAGAAAATATATCACAAATAAACACACTATGAGCTGACCATCTGAATCAATTAAAATTGCTTTGAACATTTGTTACATAGATATTCTCGGTAGAGAACTTTCACACTGGTGACCCTGTGTACTTCTTTTAGGATGGTTTGGCTTAATATGCTCAGAACAATAATAGCTGACACTGTTAATGGCAATGTGTTATTTGTAAATTACAAAGAACAGGTGCAATGTGAATAAATATTAAGCATCAATAGATACATGAGGACTACTTAACAAATCATGTAGCATCAGACTAGCTTGTGGTATAACAAGCAGTTTGCTGATTTTATACAACACGTTTCCTCTCCTAATGTGAAAATGTCATTTCCTTTGTTCTGTATGAGAATCAATCCTGCATTAATCACACATTTTAAAAATGATTGAGTTAATAAAGGGGTATTAACTAATACTTCACTTGACATCAGCTTCTCAAGCTGACAGCTTCCCTCTAAGACCTTAGAATCCAATTTATTTGCAGGGCCTGAGTTCAAGAATACTGGAATTGTAGTGAATTTCACAATAGATTTATGTTATGTATTTAATGAGAGTGTATTCCTTTGATAGTTCCCATTGACTGAGTTACCCTTTCTTTTTTGTGATGCCTGTAATCTTTATGTAACTAATATAAAGACATATTAAGTCTGACACTCTGCTTTGCTTCAAATAAGCTTTATTGTAATCTGTTTTCTTGCTATTATTTATTTCTTGTATGGAAAGTATAGGTAAAAATGAGCAAACTTTCAACTGCTACTTAGCTGATGTGACAAATAAAACAAGAATTAGGGGCTTTTGTAATTGTAGGCATCTTTGACCTGCTGTCTTGGACACACATGGCCTATGTCCATTATGAAATTTTCATTGGGTATGGTTGTCTATTGAAAGGTACAAGTGAAGAGAGTCAGTTGCTGGAAATAAAATTATTACCTGCTTATTTAAGGTTTGTTTGTATGCATGTCTGAAAACTATTAGCATCTACAAGTATTGGAAGTGCACTTTGACAGCAATACATGCTATAAGTACTGTAGAGTAGTATAGTGGCACAGTGGGACTCCAACTCAAGAGACATGCATTTATTTTGTGACCAAGTCACTGGCTTTGTGGAGTTTGCAGGTTATCTTCTTATTTCTGTGGTTTTTCTCCAAGTAGTCTGGATTACTGCCATATCCCAAAGACATGTTTAGCAACAATAACTGCTGACTTTCAATTCCAAAACAAAACTATTGATATTTTAAATGCATGATGAGTTGTTCTTACCGGCAATATGGGAATAAAAGAACTGAGAACAATGTTTTAAGTGAGTAAACTCACTGACACTGATGCCAATCAATTCATAAATATACGGGAAGAACATGCAGGCTACATGTAGAAGCCAGCACTGTGAGGCAGCAATGACAGCCCACTCTGCCTATTTTAAAATAGCTATACTGAACTTCAGCCTGTTTAAAATTAGGTGAATTGGCATTGTTAAATTATGTATGAGTGTTAATGTATGTATATTCGTCCTGTGATGGATTGGCCCCTTGTTTGGGTATTGTTTTGACCTTGTGCTCAGTTCTTGCTGGGATAGACTCCAGCTGTACTGCAGCCATGCCCTAGATAGGCAGAACAGGTATAGGTGGATAGATATGTGCCTATAATGCCTGTTATTGTCATTTCATTACTATGCAATATACAGTGCTTGAAGTGGAAACAAATAATTGGTGGTACTCCCCGTTTTTTTTTTTAGGCTTCTTAGTCCTCCTCGTGACGAGTTACAAATATTACACAATTTCATAATCAACCTGCTGCTTCGGACCCCGTCAGAGTTTTGAGTGTGCTGATATACATGTAGTATATTGAAGAGTGGTGGGGGGTGATTTGGAGATTGGTCCCCCTTGGAGTTTAGTGCACACTTTGAAACATGGGTGTGGTTTGTGTATGTCACCCTTGAGGGTCAAACGCTTAAAGTTCTGATGTGTAACCACTTACAGCCAGTACTCTATCACTGAAATAGAAAAAAACAGATACAGCATATTGCTGTGTATCATCCTACTTAAAGCCCTAGCTGTGTGCCTTTATTGTTTGACTTTAACGCACAAGCTTGCATTATCAGTCCACTGACTGCAGGCAGTGTCTTTGTGAAGTAAAGAAAAAAACCTCCAAATAGGGAAAGAATATAAGCGATCGTGTGACTTTTTTCAGTTATTATTGTCTAATTGTCTGCAGAGCTGAGACAGCATTTCACATCTTGGCATCTACATTCAATGACAATAACTGTGCTTTCGTGAAGAATTTCCAAGGTGAATCCACATTCTGGCCGTTAAAGATTTTGTGTGGGAAGATGAATTTGGCAAAGTGAGGCGCATGGCCAGTCTGCTTTTAAAATGGCTGAATCTTACTAAAATGACTTTCTTTTTACTTTTCTTCCTTCCTAAAATTACATGGATACGCCTTTTTGCAATACGTTGTTAATTGCAGGGCATGAGTCAATACTCAGTTATAATTTTGGCCTAAAAAAGGATTAAACTTGGTAAGTTAAAAGGTTTTTCTTTGTAATAGGACTCTCCAAGACCATTTATCCCCAGTATGAAATGCAAAATCTGGCTAGTTTGTTTTATTTACATTTATAAAATATGCTTAACTTTTGAACACAATGTACCACGATTGTGAAGAAATAACTTAGACTTGAAAATTTTCAAACTTATCCTTTATACAGTAGTAATATTAAAAGTGAATAACAGGTTCACAATCTAGCTCTTGTGATCTGACTAAAATATCTGGTTTTACCCAATAACAAACTAAATGATCTGTTCTTGTTTTGTGTTCAAGTCTGTGTCACTGAAGTAAATAACAAATATTTCTGTTGTTTAAGAAGACAAAATGTTTACATCATTTGCAAAACTGTGCTTTAGAAGTCAACCTGATATGCCATCTGCCCCTCTGCTGTTGGTTTTTATCTGCCACAAACCTTTTCCCACTTCAATTAAACTGACCTCTGTTCCAGTAGCATTTTTGGTGTTTTTACAAGGCATCTTCCTTACTTGTTCATTTTGGGTACTGAAATCACTGATTTCAAATCTTGTAAAAAAAAAAAAAAACAAAAGCCATTGCTTTTATCTGTTAAAAGCTTGTGGTCCTTGTTTATTGGAAAGTTCACACTTTGTTTAGAATGCAGTTCTGTGATTGTCTTCAGACCTTTCCAGACCTGCTTTTGATTATATCATTAAACCACCTCTTGATTTTTTTCCCTGTACACCTTTTTATTTTATTTAATTAATCTGTTAATCATTTGCTCGAAAACATTTTTCTTCCATTAAATTTTCCTGATGAGCATGTTGTTTATTCAAAGTTGTGCTTTAATTTTTTTAGTGATCCATGGCTTTGGGTACACCTTGACAGCTATTTTCTTAATTATCGTAGAAGCTCAGAATTCCACATGTTAACTGACAGTGTAAGTGTCCTCATTCAGAACTAAGGATGTCAAAAAGTCCCTGACAATATAAGAAACAATCCTGCAGTTCTTCTATACTGTCATTGAACCATTTTTGTGTTTTCATTACTGCTGTTTTTTTGTTGTTTCAGTATCTGTTTGTACTTCAGTATTAAATGAATAACAGTGTGGTCTGAGCACCTAGGGCTTCTCTGCGATGAGATGTTTATGTGTCCGAGATGTTATCATAATACTTGACTATATTATCCTTGCTAGTGTTAACATTCATATATGGATGGTAGTGTGGCAATACTGATTACAGTTTACATAAACTGAAAGCACCCATTTGCTTCTTAGCATGTACACTTCCTTGCCTGTTCCTTTTCCTTCTTGTTCTTACTATCTAGGGAGCATTTGCTATATGGTAACATATGATAAAGTGGACATCATTTTATAAAAGAATGATGGCGGTCCTCTTTCCACTAAATATAAATTACTTTAATGGCATAGGTACTATGCCCTCCCTAAGGGTGGAGATGAGTGCCCTACGAAAGGTAATGACTCAACATGGAGTCTGTCTGCTACATGGAGTCTGACTTATGCTGACTCAAATGCTGAACCATACCATAACATTCATTTTGTCCTAGAGACAACATAAGGAATCTGGTAGATTAACAAAAGTGTATGGACTGATATATAAGCAGAGTTTCTCCTACCGTAATTGTTTGATATTATGCAGTATACACACTTGTACGTAATTCCAATTGCCAAATGTGATCAGTTCTTTTAGTTTTTGTCACATTTTATTTTTGTTTTTTTGTTTATTATACCCAAAATGACCACACGGACAATGTTTGCAAGTCTAAAAGCAGTTTTCGTTATAGTTGTCAAATTGATTATTCACGCTGTATGTGAAAACTTGCATATAATTTTACTATCTTTGACAGAACTCAATTTTCTTCTGATTATGTGACAGTTCAAGGCTCCCAGTTTAATTAAAATGCAAAAATTAAATGGGTAATATGTTCTGATGCTATTTGTTACTTTAAACTGCAATTCCTTCCAGCAAATGTTTTTTTTAGTTTTAAAAACGTTTTAATTTTATATTTAAAATTCCCTTTGTGAGCAGTAAGATCAGAGCACACATATACTCTTATTTTATATTTAAAAACTCTTAAACTGTATATTTTTTTCAGGGAATTCTTAGTTTTTTTTTTCTCAAGTACTGGGGGTTCAATACTTGGAAGTGTGGTAAGAATAAAAACAACAGAAATAATGATTAAAGTTTTTAAAATGTATATAGCACAGGTCTATAAGCATATTATTTACTTCAGATGGAAACAACATCTCATTCACTGAATAAGTATCTATCTATCTATCTATCTATCTATCTATCTATCTATCTATCTATCTATCTATCTATCTATCTATCTATCTATCTATCTATCTATCTATCTATCTATCTATCTATCTATCTATCTATCTATCTATCTATCTATCTATCTATCTAAGTAATATACCAGACCTTGGTAATTCCCTGTGAGCCTAAATCAGACACATAAAATGTAATAACACATGTAGAAATTAGCATATTTCTACATGCTGCTGCTGACTGAAAATGACCATTGAAATCCACAATATATACCAGCAGCTGATGACAAAATTTCAAAGCCAGCAGCATACAAATTAATGTTCTTTTCTAAGCTATGACTGCACGGTTTTTAAATATATCTGTGGCAGCACTTCACATGTACATTATGCACAAAGACTAGTGTGGAGAAAATTTTAAAATAAAATAACAAAAATTATTTTTTTTATCTTTAGTTTCAGTTATTGAAATTATTATTTTTTCATTAATGACATATATTGGTATAACCACCAGTAGTTAACAAGTGTAAGTTACGTGTGGCAGCAAGCTGGCATAAGTGACTTTTAAATCACTCATATACATTTATCTGTTGTGTACTTAAGCATTTATTTGTAACAATCAAGGTAGCAAGCCAATATCAGTGCTCCTAAATCAATATACTTAAGGTATAAAAGAAATGGCTCTAACCTTGGAAAATACTGTCTAGCTTCCTTGCAGTGGGTTGTAATGACTTTTGCTTCATTTCCATACCTTCCTTCTTTGCTCTTGTTTTCTTCTTGGGGTTGCCCCTTTTAAATTCAACACCTCTTCAGCCTCAGTTTCAGTGTCCCTCCAGTCCAGTCAAGTTAGTCACTGCATAGGTCTCCCTTTTTAAACACATTTTGATGCCAGCCCATTGTGCCCATGTCTGATCAACAAAGTCCGTTAACTCTATGTTGCCAGTGTTGCATGCATCAGTGCCAGTCTGCCAGTTTTTAATTGATCTTCATGGTTAAGGAAGCACAAATCCAATACCATTGGACATAAATTGTAGGTTTTTTTTCACATAAATGCCATTCGTAAAATAAATTTGGGAAATGTAACATGGAATTACACTAACAAGAGACTGACAGATTCAAGTGGGCTGCTTTTAGATGTTACTTTAATGAAGTGGTCCTTAGTAAAAAAAACACTTTGAGTACCACAGTACTAATGCTGTAGATGGTAAAATTCTTGAGTATTTTACACAGCAAAATATTATGTTTCATCATTGTTATAAGTGCTTCTTTTACTGTCCAATATGTTGGAAGATGTGGGATGTTGTACAAATCTTGTAATGTCTTGTGGAGCTAAGGTATCAGGTTGTAGCATTCATAACTGGCTTTTGGTTAAAAGATGTGAGCGATACAGATTTTATTTGGGGTTTTCTTTTAGCCATGCAGGATGTTACCCTAACCTCTTTTTCCTGCAAGATGAGGGTGTCCTTAAATAATAAAATATTTAAATTCAAATATTTTTTAAGATGGGAATGTCACCATTACTGCATTAGACTTGTATTTTCCCGTCAAGGTTATTCTGTATTTTTAAAGGTATGACATTAGCTGATATAATGAAATTGAACAATAAAAATTCACCACTGGGCTTACTTTAGCAAATAACATTTAGTGAAAGCAATTTGGTAAAAGCATGAACGCAATAATACATGATAGGCATAATGCCATACTTTTTTAAAGAGAGCTCTATATTTAGATTGGTCATAGCTAATGTACTGTATTTATGTTTCCGTTCTGTGTTAAGCATAAAAATCCATAGGAGGAGACAGTTTCTCTGATTAATTATAAATGGATTTGTCTCCAGATAAAGAATCAGGGATTTGGGAGAGGTTGGGGGGGCTGCTTGTATTTACCTCAAACATTAAAGACTATATTGGGCAGAGATGCAGAGTGAGTATTTTATTACAGAACCCCTAAACTCTTCATAGGTGTTCTTTTTAGTGGCTCTGAGGCTAGGGATCTGCACAGGCAATCGGAAGGTTGCCGGTTCGAATCCTGTAAATGCCAATAGGGACTCTGCTCTGTTGGGCCCTTGAGCGAGGCCCTTTACCTGCAATTGCTGAGCGCTTTGAGTAGTGTGAAAAGCACTATATAAATGCAAAGAATTATTATTATTATTTTTAGGATGCATGTAGAATTCAGTACAATTTTGCTACTGCAGGAAATCTCAAAAATTAATGTCATGTTTTATAGTTGACAGCAAGACTGTGGAATGTAATGGGAGTAGGTGCAAGATTGACAAAGTGTTTTTTGAAAGGATATCATCTTAAGGGGTGTGGTAAGAAACACACAAGACAAAGCTGTGTGGTATTTACAGTACATTGACCTCCCAAATACTTAATCTATTTACTTTTTTTATTTTTTTGCTTCATACTAGTTGTCAGGTTTTTAAAACAAATCACAGTACAAAAACTGCACTGATTAAAGTAAAAAATGACTTGCGGGTTAATGTGGACAGAAGTTTGTGACAGGCACTTGGCATCCCCTGCACACTACATTCAGGGGGAGCAGCCATGGACACTGCGATACCTCCCGCTGGACACTAGATTGCCGCCTCCCTGGGTTGGACCGCACGGCATCCTGGGAGTTGGAGTTGGGTGCAGCCCTGTTGGGTCCCGCAGGCAGCTGCAGAGGGCGCTGTGTTTGGGACCCCTGAGCCCGTATGGGCAACTAATTCATTACACCTAGAAGTGGAGCCAGAAATCAGGGATGAAACACCTGGAGCACTTCCGGGTGAACTATAAATGGAGCCAGAGACCACCACTCAGTGGCCAGAGTCGGGTGGGAGGAGGACAAAGCTTGGGGAAGAGTGGTGGAGAAGGAAGAAGAGAGTGTGTTGTCTATACTAAGTGCTTGTGGGACTGTGTTGTGGCTGGGGGGTTCACGGAGGAGACGTGCTCTCCAGTTGAAGAAAAATAAAAGTTTATTTATTCTACACGTGCTTCACGTGTCCAATCTGTGTCGGGTCAGGCGCTATATAGCATCAATCTTACAAGCTGTATGTCTGTTCTTGTTCTCTTAGACTTGAGTGCAGCATTTGATACCGTGGACTACAGTATTCTTATAAATTGCCTTAGTCAATGGGTGGACCTCACCGGCAGTGTCTTAAATTGGTTTCAGTCTTACTTAACATTTAGAAAATTCTTTGTTAGGTGTAGTGATTATACTGTTCTCTGCTGTCTTTTCCAGTTCTTCTGTGGTGGCGATTTGAGTCACCACCACCTGATCCAGGTACCATGCTGCCCCCTGTGTTTATGGATTGAATGGCGGGTGTCCCAAATGTTCACATGACCACCATCATCCTCCATTTCTGCAGTGTGAAGCCTGAACCCCATAAGGACTGATTTAGAACATCTATATTTGGTAGAAAGCCCAGTAGGGGCTGGGCCATCTTTTGTCCTTGGAACCCATACAGATTTTGTTTTTTTCCACTTTCTTCCTGTCTTTGCATTTATTTTTCCTCTGGGAGTTTTCCCCCCACATGCTATTTAGCTTATTTAGGTTATTTAGCTGTTCCAAATTTTCCATTATGTTGAGAGTGTTAGAGGGTGTGTGTGCATTAGTTGTGCCTGCAATAGACTCTAAAACCTGTTCAGGGCTGTTTACTAACTTGATCCAGCCCCTTGTGACTCTTAATAGACAGTGCAAGTTGAAATTGAGATGAGATGAGATGCAAAACTTTTTGCATCTTTTCAGTCCTGTAGGTTCACATTCCTCTCTCTCTGGTATCCACAGTGAATTTAATTTGGAGCACCTGCTGCAAATGTGAGGCCTACTAGTCTTATTAAGTCTACTTTTACCTACAGTGCCATCTACAGATCTAATGTTCTAATTGTAACTGAAATTTTAATTTGCTGTCCAAGGCCATTGATGCATTGAGCTGCTTTTGTGGCACCCATTTCTCCGGAACACTCTTACAAACTCAATTACTCTCACAAGACATACAGTATAGGGCTGGCACAGTACTGTAATGGTTACTAATCCTGCATCTCCAGCTATTCAGAGTTTGCTTATTTTCCTAGGTCATACTCCGCATAATTCCAGCATCATTAAGACATGTCCTGGCTTAATTAATCACATTAAATGGGTTGGACGAGAGAAAATTAATGGCTGTGTGCAGGTGTTTGCCCCACGAGGGGCTTTAGTTCTTGACCAGGATGAAGTTTCTGGAAAAGTAAATGAATGATTTGTGTACCCATTAACTCAATATTACACAAATAAAAAGGATTTCTTACCTGAATTTTGTTGTGTAGAAATCTGAGTGTACTCCTGTCCCTTTAAGGAGCCAAATTTAAGATTGAAGTTACAATGTGCAAGTCCTTCACTTCACAATTACCTGTATTTATGTCATATTTAATTTCAGGTTTTCGTTTTGTTAAGTAATGTATTACCTTTGTATAAAAGCACAAAGATGCTTCTGTGGCTGTCAATGCAGGAAGTGCTGTGATCCTCTGATGTCAGATCAGCTGCTCTTTGAAGCACACATGCTGTTCTGCAATGCAATAAACAAAGAGGCATGTTACAGTAAGATTTGACATAAAACAACAGTCTCCCAACTCTCCAGAACTGGAGATTTGAAATCTGCTAAACTTGAGTATTGTACATTTTATAAGGATGTATTTGACAGCTCTGACAGCCTGGAGTGCAATATTTTTTACTGTCCTGTTCCAAGCTTTCTTAGACAGAGTAAAGCTTTCTTTGCATGTCACCAATGCCGGATGCTTCTCTTTTCTTTGTAGTCTTATCAAAAAATATAGGAAGCAGAACTTTTGATGTACATTTTCTTTTTTTTCCTTTTTTTGTGCTTCTGAAGCAAATTAATTTCTTTTGCAAGCAGGGTGCAACTATTTGTAAGTTGTATAGCACTGGTAGTTTATAGTGTTACATATATAATTTCTCTTTCACCGCTTTACTTAAGACTAAAAAAAGGTCATCGCAGATTGTTTCTTTGAAGCTTCATAATCACGTATGTTTATGGCCTTTATCTGGCTTAAATTGCTCATGACTCTGTTCCTTCAGCACTTGCTTGACACTTTACCTCTATTTTGGTACAGCAGTTGAAGGTGTTAAGTGCCTTGTACCAAAGACCATTTAACGTTCTATAATCTGTTTAGAGGGATCACTGTCAAAATGGAAATTATACATTCTGCCTTGACTGCAAGTGTCTCTGTAGAGTTCACCATTTAAATTTTATTCAGGTGCATGTTTTCTATCCAGGTTACATTGATTTATTGTCTGTGCTTATTTTCTTCTCTCATCATTCAATATCAGTGATGTGGCTGTGAAAGGTGGTTCATTCAGTTGCATTTTAGTGTGTGGGTTTTTGTCTATAGAAAATTACTTGCTTTGAAGTCACCTTCTAGTACCTTTTACACATATTGTATCAAATTACCAGTACCTACAAAAATATGATTTGTGTGATCCCTTTAAACAGAAATACACATTCATTTAGCTAGAACTTGGTACATAACCAGATAAGTTGACATAATATTCCAAGTCAATAAATTGTAACTAAATTGAGTACACACTATTTTCTCTTTTCTTCTGAGTCTTGAGTTTTTTGTGTAATATATTAAAGATCATATACATGGACTTACTTATAGTTTAAATGGAGATAAATTAAACTTTGCAGACCACACTTTGTCACTTTGAACTACTGTACTGTGTGAACACAAGGACTATGTTTACGTTACCAGGCTGAATTGTCTCAAATCTGATTCAAGACACAGAAACCTAATCTTTTCAAATCAGATTTTAATCATTTTCATATGCGGTCCTAGAGCAGATGGGATATGTGTCCGGTTTGTGGCCATGCCACATGAATAAGAACTGGTATTAGTTTTTTGCCTATATGCATGGGCTCAGTGCTGCATATCCAGCACCAGCTGTGTGGCAAAATATCTGAAGAGAGCTGCAACAACACTTACGATCCGACCATCCTTGGCTTCTTTCTTGTAACCACACATCTCTTGGTACAGCAGTGTTGCCAATAGCTGCAAAAACAGCAAAAGCTAGACGTCTTTTTTTTTTTTTGGCATTCTTAACTTAATCATGTGCAGCTGACAAACTGTTTGCCATTCTCCAGAGCAAAACAATACCGCATCCATTTTTTAATACCATGAGTACGTAATAGAGATGATTAATGTGCACATACGTGTCGTTTTGGAGGACAGATTCATTCACATTGTAGTTAGATACAGATCAATTGTACTTATGAATGTGAATCATCAATATAGGCAAGTCTTATATGAGGCAAAAATCATAATTGAGCAATGAGGCTTGTAATCTGAACGCAGCAAACAAGTCTTAAATTGTCACTGCTTAGAAACCTGGCAGCGTTTTACAATCAAATTTCACATTCTCTTAAAAAGAAATAATAATTTTGAGAATACGTATTCATACTGAAATGACTGCCTTAAATGTTTAGTTTATTTCTTTGCTTTAAATGAATCATTTTCTAAGGTTTATTTTCCAGTAGACGGTATCAATTATTTTGCTATCTTTCTCTAACCATTCAGGCAAAGTATCTGTGGCAGGAGCTCCAGAATTCCTGCTTTCCCTCAGTAGGGACACACAAATTTACTCTTTTGCTAATTATACTAATGATATTACATCTAGAGGTCTACAGTATGTTCTTCCATCTGTGAGGCAGAAAGTTATACTATTCTTTGCAGCTACACTTCACTGCGGTAAGAATCAGAAGAGTTATCCATTCAGCAGTATTCACTTTCCATACATAAGGTTAATTGTAAGCTACAGTGTGCTTCTGTTCCTTAGAAAATGGCAGGATGGAGAGCTGGGAAAGACAATGACCAGGAAATGCCAAAAATCAGAGTTAGGAGCTAGTGTTGGATCCAAGGGCACCATTTTTGCATCTACTTCGCTTTCACTTCCTTTTTGTTTCTAGTAAAGCCCAGCCACAGTTTTACAGCACTTGCTAACCAATGAGCTTTGCATCTTCCTTGAGCTTTGCTGAGCTTCTCCTTCTGTTTCAGTCTTCACTGCACATGCCAAACATTACCATGTCTGCACGCTCTTTTTTCTATAACATTGTCAAATTCCAAAAAAAAAAATGTGTCAAAGCTATTTTGAGATTTTCAGATATTTGTTTTTTCTATTGAGGTATTGAAAAAATCAAAATTTCCTTTTTTAGTGCATACCTACTGCTCTAGATGTACAAAGTACTATCTTGCCAAATTTCAGCTTTTTAACTAAATGGAAAATAGTATTTTTGTTGATGATTGAGTGATTGAGTTGGGTCGCAGAGCTGCACGAGAGACAGAAAGGCGAGACCTGATTTCCAAGGTATAATAACTTTATTGTTGAGTAGGCAGGAACAGCTTTAAAGCTTCATTCAAAATAAGAGGTTTTCCTTTACACAATTTCATTTGCAAACAGGCAGCAGCAGCACTCATAAAAATACAGTATATTGTACATAGATCTGTTAGGACACAGTTAGTATGAAAATAGTAGTTATGAGATCATGGTGGCTCATGTTGCCACGTTTATTCTGATCTTTGTTGTATTGTAAGTAGACTGGTTATTTAGGTATATAATGAAACCAATGTTCACTGTGATAAAAAGTTGATAAAATTTGCTAAGGTGATTTGCATAGTATTCATTTGTTAATAAGCAATCCTTTGTACATCACATTTTCAAAGTGTTTTGTGTTGTAAATCTAGTAAAGGTAAGTAGCCTGAAATACGATCTGCCTCTTTTGTTGGAAGAAACAAAGATATAGAGACATGTGTGTGGGTTCAGAAATAATCATGCAGGATTTCAATCCTTTGATCATTTTAACTGGTGCTCTTACAATTTTTTAAAGTATTGCATTACATCAATAGGAAGAAATTCTTTAAATTGAACTGAACTGAATTTGAAAATTGATTAAGAACATAATAAATAAATATGTCAATATATAAAATATAAATCATAACATTCCAACTGAAAGTAGATATGGGTTTAGAGAATTTCTGTAGAGGCAGACTCCTGCTCCTAATGGCAGACATAGAAAATGAATGGTTAGATTTAAGCATTTTAAAAGAATTTTAAAATGTCTTTGAACTAGTGTTACAAATGAGGCCAAAGTGATAAAATAAACCTTTGTTTTTCATTCATATCTCTTACACTTGTGATATTAGAGTGACGATTAAATTGCATGTCATGTGCCTCTGCATGATTTATGAAACCCTGCATTTTCATAATGAGTTCCTATTAATATAAGTTTTTGTAATAGCTGTGGAAGAACTGATTGCTCATTTGCTTTTCTAATTAAATATTCTGCCGCTTCCACAGTTAGTCTTAATTATGGCCTCTACAGATAAAGCACATAGAGAATATACAGACCCTTAGTGAAGCTGTGATGATGACAAGTGACATCTTACATTTCTTTTTCCTCAGCATTGCTTCAGATCATACTGTGAGTTGTGAGACCATTGCTTTTTAATGTATTCAGATATAACAATAAGAATAAAAAAAAATCGATACAGCAGTTAACACATTTGGTTCTCACTTCTGGAATCTGAATCCTGTCTTTTTGGATTCTGAGCATTTGGTAATCTCATTTGAATGCTACGTGATCAAAAGCTCCTGCTAGTATAAAGCACGATCTACTTCATTGTTACAAGAATGTAGTGATTTGTACCACTGGAAATTGTAAGGTGCTATTGGAACTATCCATGCAAGGGTCTCAGATTCATATCTAAGTTTAGGCATGAGACAATGCACTTAGGCCATGATACAATTTATGTTATGATTCAAGCTTCACGATACACAATATTCCCACAATATGAAATTTTCATAAAAGAAATGTACTGTATGTTAACTTATTATTAGACATTCATAAAACTCTACAAAATATATTGGAAGTGCACAAATAGACAAGGTTTTTAATTCAGATAATCTTAAATATTTAAATATTATTTATTTACATGCTGTAGATAGCCTGATATTCTGTTACAGAGAAGAATTCATTGCTTCTTCAGGGATGGGAACAGAGTGGAGTCACTTCTGGCATTTACGGGATTCGAGCCGGCAACCTTCCAATAGCTGGCACAAATCCTTAATCTCAGAGTCTCGACTCTGTGTTTTTTTTTTTTTGTTTTTTTAAACAGAGAAAACCACTGACCTTAGCTGGGCAAATAGACCTCTGTATTAATTTACAGGGAATAAATGTATACCTTTCTCTTACATAAACTTTGGCTGGTGATCAACTAAGTGGATAATCATTTTTTACAATATGCCTTCGAGTGTTATTCAATTTATCATCAGACTATTAAAAATGGCTTTGTAAAACTGATATACATTAACTTTTCACTTGAGGTTTTCAAAAATGTTCTTTGATTTGAAGTGACTCCAGATATATATTGTTCACTTTACCCTTGTTAAGATTTAGATTGCTGAATTTGGTTTTGTTAAGATTGACTTGATTGTATGGAATGTTACTTGCTTTTAATAAAATCATTAAAAAACAAACTAGATCATTGGACCAGGCTGGTAAAATCAACCCTGTTTTGCTACCAAAGCGTATAGCTGACCAAGTTTTGATATCAATTTTTTCTTCTCAGCCATTGGTTTTCTTCTTTTAAATAGTACAACAAAACACCATAGAGTTTGATTAAATTTACCAAAATGCAAAAAAATGTTAAGTATGCAACATAGATTAATTTTCCAGTGTTTACACAACTCTTTGAAATAACCAGCATGTGCAAATTAACAACCAGTTAGACATGTGAAATCATGCTTATACAAAAGGCCCTAAAAACAATTTTTGTAAACAAAATGTGATGGCATGGAGATGAGAGTGCAGTTTTCTTGTCCCCCCTTTTTTTAACTGTCATTGCCGATATGATTACTTGTAGCCCTTGTCTACTCTGCCACAGGATACCCTTCAGATACAGTTTTATTTCTGTAACATCAGTCTAGTTTTGCCTACACAAAGGTACTTCATCTCCCCGAAGTAAAATTAAACATGCCAACTCCCTGTAGCTCCTACAATTTGTATTATCAATCATTTTTTCTTTCATCATGTTTTGCTTTAGGGAGAAAAATGATCTTAGTTTCAAAAACCTGATCTGTGCACCTTCACAAAGGCTGTATTCTCAGAATCATAATCATATCAGAATTGTGATCCGTATATGAATGTGAATGTCAGTTTCAAATGAGGGATCACATTCCATGGCTCTTTATACTGTTGACACAGCAAGAAAAAAATCTAATCCTTTTCAGATATGCCAAGAAACAGGAATTGGGTTAAATGAATCTAACAAGGTATTCACAGCCATTTTTAGCAAATCTGGCTCTTATGTATAAGATATTATGTGAAATGCAGAACAATTTTAGAATAAAAAGAAAACAAATTAAAACTAATGCATCTTTTTTCATATTCCTGTTTTACTGTTCACAAGGAGGTCCTTAACAGACTTTCTATATTATAGTTTGTAGCCATAAGTTATATGATGAAGCAACCAAAGGACTTAAAAGGATGAGAATTAATTGTGCTCAGTCACTGCAGCTATAAACATTGTAATATTATATTTTACTTGTAGTACACCATTTCCTGAGATGATGGTGTTTCCTTTAAACTGAAATTTCAAATTTTATTATATTATTATATAAAATTCCATCTGTTCGTTTTCTACAACTTATCCAGTCCAGTTCACAGATGCACAGTCAGAGCAAAGTGTCCAGATGTCCCTTTTCCCCACCAACTTCTTCAGGGGGTACACTGAGGCATTTTCAGCCCATAATCAGTTTCAGCATTCAGGGGTGGTTTTTGCCAAAACCACAATACACCAGACCCTTTTGTGCTCCTCCAATTGTCATTTTGCTTGACTTCTCACTACATCCATAATGGCTAAAACGGTATAACACCTGAATGTGAAAATGGTAAAATAAATCAGATAGTCTTTCATCTCATTCTTTCTAAACTTTCTGCTAAAATCCCTACAAGATTATTAAATTCCCCTCATTTGTTGTTACACTGGGGGGATCCCCAGGTCTATCACACATTAAAACTCATGCCTTGCATTGTATTTTGATATTTATAAAAGCCAATACTAGTTTACTTAATTGATAGTTGGGTGACTACTTGATATGTATACCACTATTTCAAGGCCACTTTACTATTAGTATTTATATATTTTATATTCTATTATTTTTTATTTGAATAACAGAGGTACTTTTATTAAAAAGCTGTTAAATTGTATTTCTATTTTATTGTGGTATCAAACAGGTATTGAATATTATGAAATTTCAATGATATTGGTATGGAAAAGAAAAATTTGGTATTGTTTTTTTTTTATTATTATTATTATTAATTGTATTACAATCCATACAAAGCAATCAAGTTTTTACAAAAAGAAAAAGTTAAGAACAGATCGATCCCCACCCCTGAGAGAGAGAGCAAGCCAAACGCCATTAAATTTAAGGCTTGTAAACATACCTAAATTAATAAATTCTCTGTGATTTATGAACTTATTTTAAAATATTACTGATTAGATCCTGCCATGTTTTGAAAAAAGTCTGTACGGATCCTCTAACTGAGTATTTGATTTTTTCCAACTTCAAATAGTATAACACATCAGTTTCCCACTGACTTAAAAGAGGAGAGTTTGGGTTCTTCCAGTTTATCAGAATAAGTCTGCGTGCCAAGAGTGTAGTGAATGCAATCACGATTTCTTTGTCTTTCTCCACTTTAAGCCCCTCTGGAAGAACACCAAACACAGCTGTTAATGGGTTAGGATGGATTGTGAGTCCAAGGCTGTCTGAAAGGTAATTAAAAATATTTGTCCAGAATGACGTTAATTTGGTGCAGGCCCAGAACATGTGACCCAGTGAGGCTGGGACTTGGTTGCAACGTTCGCCGGTTGGATCATGCCCTGGAAACATTTTGGAGAATTTTAGTCGAGACAGATATGCTTGATATATCATTTTAAGTTGTATAATTGTATGCTTTGCACATATGGAGCTCGAAACAAATTTGGTATTGTAACATCTCAATGTGCGAGTAAAAGGAAAATTCCATTTTGAAGGATTATAAAGTCCTTATTGTCACGTATACAGAATACAGTAAATTGTAACATACATGTGCTAATCAACATGCAACATCTCACTATTCTCCGGTGTCATGGTTAGTTTGTATAACTCCCTTACCTCTAAATTGTTTCCTGCTTTTTCTGTTTTCTTTTTATAAATTTAATTGAAAGCTAATGTCTTTTCCAGAAACTAGTGGATGAGTTCAAAGTTTGTCTCAATGCATTTTCATAAAAAAGTCCGAAAAAAAGATTTGATGGTTTTAAGCATGTTTTCACGCATTTCTCTCATTTTGTGGTTTGTTTTGTCTTTTGCTTGGCATTGTATATTTGTTTTGGTTGTCTAGAGAGGAGAGGAATGAAGATCAGTAGGTACAAGACAGAATACATGTGTGTAAATGAGAGGGAGGGCAGAGGAATGGTGAGGTATGCAGGGAGTAGAGTTGGTAAAGGTGGATGAGTTTAAATAGTTGGGACCAACAGTACAGAGTAATGGGGAGTGCAGAAGAGACGTGAAGAAGAGAGTGCAGGCAGGATGGAATGGGTGGAGAAGAGTGTCAGGAGTAACTGGTGACAGACGGGTATCAGCAAGAGTGAAAGGGAAAGTCTACAGGATGGTAGTGAGACCAGCTATGTTATATGGGCTGGAGACGGTGACACTGACCAAAAAGCAGGAGACAGAGCTGGAAGTGGCAGAGTTAAAGATGCTAAGATTTGCATTGGGTGTGACGAGGATGGACAGGATTAGAAATGAGTACATTAGAGGGTCAGCTCAGGATGGACGGTTTAGAGACAAAGCTAGAGAGGCGAGATTGTGTTGGTTTGGACATGTGTAGAGGAGAGATGCTGGGTATATTGGGAAAAGGATGCTAAGGATTGTGGCAAGAGGAGAAGAGGAAGGCCTAAGAGGAGGTTTATGGATGTGGTGAGAGAGGACATGCAGATGGTGAGTTTAACACAGAAAGATGGAAAGGACTGGATATGGAAAAAGATGATCCGCTGTGGCAACCCCTAATGGGAGCAGCTGAAAAAAGAAGAATAATAAGAAGAAGAGTATATTGGAGTTTACACAGTCACATGTTGCTTTTGTCCACAGACCAACAGCCAAAACCCACAGAGAACAGAAGATAGTCAGAAGAAATACAAAGCAGGTGACACTTATAGAGCACACAAGCTGAACAAGCAAACAGGTTCTAATAACTGTCAAAATGTTTTGAAGATAAGATATGGAAGAAGGACCATAGAAACCAAGAATGGGAATTGATGGCTGCATATAGGCTTAAGACATTGCCGCTATCATTGGTTGAGTTTGGAAGCCAATGCCTCAGACAGAAAGAGAGCATGAAGATAAAACTAAATTAAGACCAGGAAGGTGCTCACCAAAGTAATCGGCACTTGGCTATTATTGTTAAATGAGATATGTCACCAGGGTAACTAAAAAATTGCTGCTTGTGGCACAGAATGGCTTACATAAATTAATAAGGCTGCTACTTAGTGTGATGAACAGGTTGACAGGAGCAGTAAAACATCAGTATGTGAAAAACAGTCTGCAGGCAATGGACAATATAAATAGAAGATATGTACAGGATTGGGTACAGTTCAGTATCTAATGTTGGATAGGGTGCCAGCTCTTCTTAGGCCACACTTATGCAGACACATGTACACACAATGTATAGCTTTAAACTATTTCAAGACTCTCTTCTTTAGGATATGGGATCCCTCATAGATGCAAAGATAATGTACAAAAAGTCCACAATGTGACTGTTCCAGAAAATGAACTCAGGTCCTTTGGCTGTGAAGTTGTAGCTCTGTTTTGCTCCTTATCAACATACTTAAAATTAATAAACAAAATGGTATCTACACTTACCAATACCTTACAGCTTTGCCCAAATAAAACAAGCTTCAGCCATCCATTTACATAAAATAAATGTCACATAAATGCATAATGGACATATAAAATACAATTTTATCTGTAACCTGCTTTTAAGTCTATAGAACTTGTGGGTCAGGCGTTGTTGATTTAGTACAAGTATTTAATGGATCTGAATCCAGCAATATCTTAATGTGGTTATAGCCAAAACTGAGCTCCAAGCTGCTGTCTTGCGTTAGTGTTTTCTTAATATTTGCATGTATGCTGTTTTTGCTGCTGTAGTTAAACTACTTTTTCATCAGATTGATCATATTGTATACTGTAGTGTGTATTAGCCCAACTGTTGAGCTTGGCTAGAGCATTGTCAGTATTTGTATTTTTGTTTCATGGTTTCTTATTAAGAAAAAATCAGTCATGTTTGAATTTATCAGATCTGTAGATCATAAGCAGAACTTGTAATAATCACACTTAAGCTGAGAACAATGAAATATTGTCTTTATACTATGAGAATCAAAATTAAGAAAATCACATTACAACCTATGTAAATATGTAAATATATTCATATTGAATTATTGAAACTAATTGGATATTTCTTCACAATGAAGAAATTAAAAAGTATAATGATACATGTCAATAATGATAATTCTTTATTAGTCTAGTTTGTAGATTTCCTTAATTTGGTTTGCTAAACAATAACCCATGTTTAATTAGTGTTTTTAGCAGAATGGGAGCCTATTCAAAATGCACAGTGATCAAAATAGATTGTCTCTACAAAAAGCAATTGACAAGACTATTGTCAAGGATTTTACAGTCTTATGGAAAGCAATTTGTCAATCAGTTTTTTGAAATAGTTTCCCTTCTGCAAACTACCTTCTGTGCAGAATACATACAAAGGTTATTCGTTTTAATGAATGCTTGTATGGCAAACAGCTTTTTCTACTTAATAACAAATGAACAGAACTTTTGAGACAAAATGCTTTTCATAGATCTGGGATAGGCACTCGTCTCAGGAAAACCTATAAATGAAATGGGTGATTTGAACTTAAAATTTATGATTAAATGTTAATTGCCAAAAAGTTCCAAAAAGCAAAAAGCTGTTTGCTGGTGTGCAATATTTATTAGAAATTAACTAATCAGTTGTAATGTAATGAGCCAAATTTCCCCCGGGGACAAATAAAGTTTATTCTGTCTATCTATCTATCTATCTATCTATCTATCTATCTATCTATCTATCTATCTATCTATCTATCTATCTATCTATCTTTCCTGTGTGTATGTATATATACTGCTCAAAAGAATTAAAGGAACACTTTTTAATCAGAGTCAATGAAACTTATGGGATATTAATCTGGTCAGTTAAGTAGCAGAGGGGGTTGTTAATCAGTTTCAACTGCTGTGGTGTTAATGAAATTAACAACAGATGCACTAGAGGGGCAACAATGAGATGACCCCCAAAACAGGAATGGTTTAACAGGTGGAGGCCACTGACATTTTTCCCTCCTCATCTTTTCTGACTGTTTCTTCACTAGTTTTGCATTTGGCTACAGTCAGTGTCACTACTGGTAGCATGAGGCGATACCTGGACCCTACAGAGGTTGCACAGGTAGTCCAACTTTTCCAGGATGGCACATCAATACGTGTCATTGCCAGAAGGTTTGCTGTGTCTCCCTGCACAGTCTCAAGGGCATGGAGGATATTTTAGGAGACAAGCAGTTACTCTAGGACAGCTGGAGAGGGCTATAGAAGGTCCATAACCTATCAGCAGGACCAGTATCTGCTCCTTTGGGCAAGGAGGAACAGGATGAGCACTGCCAGAGCCCTACAAAATGACCTCCAGCAGGCCACTGGTGTGAATGTCTCTGACCAAACAACCAGAAAGACTTCATGAGGGTGACCCAAGGGCCCCATGTCCTCTAATGGGCCCTGAGCTCACTGCCCAGCAGCATGCAGCTCGATTGGCATTCGCCATAGAATACCAGAATTGGCAGATGCACCACTGGTGCCCTGTGCTTTTTACAGATGAGAGCAGGTTCACCCTGAGCACGTGACAGAAGTGAAAGGGTCTGGAGAAACCATGGAGAACATTATGCTGCCTGTATCAGCATGAGCAGTTTGGTGGTGGGTTAATGATTGTCTGGGGAGGCATATCCATGGAGGGTCACACAGACCGCTACAGGCTTGACAAAGGCACCTTGGCTGCCATTAGGTATCAGGATGAAATCCTTGGACCCATTGTCAGACCCTATGCTGGTACAGTGGCTCCTGGTGCACGACAATTCCTGGCCTCATGTGGTGAGAGTATGCAGGCAGTTCCTGGAGGATGAAGGAATTGATACCATTGACTGGCCACCACACTTTCCTGACCTAAATCCAATAGAACACCTCTGGGACATTATGTTTTGGTCCATCCAATGCCACCAGGTTGCACCTCAGACTGTCCAGGAGCCCAGTGATGCCCTGGTCCAGATCTGGGAGGAGATCCCCCACAACACCATCTGTCATCTCATTAGAAGCATGCACCGATGTTGTCAGGCATGTATACAAGAACACAGGGGCCATACAAAGTGCTGCGTACAATTTTGAGTTGCTGCAATTAAATTTTGGCAAAATGGACTAGCCTGCCACATAATTTTTTCACTCTGATTTTTGGGGCGTCTTTGAATTCAGGGCTCTGTAGGTTGATCATTTTCATTTCCATCAAACGATGTGGCATCCTTTCGTTCCTAACACATTACCCAGTCTATATCAGTATAAATATCCAGGAGGATTTCTTTTTCCCATTGAGATCTGATGTGTTTTCAAAGTGTTCCTTTAATTTTTTTGAGCAGTTTATATATAAGATGTGGCCTGTGTCACACATTGAAACAACTGAAGAAAATGTATGGATCAGAATACAATGAACCTACTGGAAACTCTTCTGATCTGAACCCAATTGAAAATTTGCGGTCTTTTTGTAAGCAGTGACTTCATGGAATAGACAGCACAACCGTGGAGAAGATGATTTAGGTTCTAATTCAGGTTTGGTACATTGACCCCAAAATCCTCCAAGACTGTTCAAAATTGGTGGATTTTATGCCAAATCGCATGCAGATGCTTCTCAAGAGTCGAGGAGGTCATATCATGTACTGATGTGAGTATATGAATATTATTCATAATGAAAAAAATTGAGAATAACTGATTATTGTTGTTTTCAGAGTTTATTTCAATTCAGTTGCACAAGGGTGTAGTGGTTAAAAGGAGTCCTCAAAATCACAATTTAGACCCACTGTTTTATTGTGTTCTTTGTTTTTTTTCTGTTTTGCTCTAATTCTATTTTATTTCACACTGTTTAAAAGCATACAGTATGAATTTAAAATCTAATTAGATTTGCTGTTTTGATTTTCCTCTTTCCTTTGTGTATCATAATGGAGACTGGGATAAATTGATCTTAACAATATAAAAAAGAAAGTGAATTTGAATACTTAATTTAATCTGTCTTTTGTATGACATATTCACGTTCTTTGATTCATTCTTTGATGATCACAAAAACAACCAGAAGCAGCATTACTTTATTATTAATTGTTAGCAGCCTCTGTTACTCCCATGGTATACTTTTAATAAAGTTTATTTTTACCCAGCACTGGTTCCTATCCTTTTTTTTGGTTAGTGAAGTTTGGAACTTACCATAGAAGACTTTTCTTTAAGTATTGTTATGCTCTTTAACAAGGTTTTTTGGGCCTTGTTCTACATCTGATGGGTATAGTTGCAACATCACATTACATGCTCTACATCTTCCACACCCTTACAGTCAGATATTGAGCATTTATCATCAAATGAATCCTGAGATTTTATTGTCCAGGATGTTTCCCATGTTAGGTCACCTAGTTTGTTGGTCAAACATCTTTGCCTTCATTTTTGGGTATTTCATTTATTCATATTGTTTCCTTTTTTTCCAGGTTTTCCTTTAGAAGTTACCAGCTGCTCCAAACCTTTTCTCTTATGGTTTCAGATTTCATCATTCTATACATTTTTCCATCTTCTTTAGATGTTTGGGCAGTTGAGAAGCCATGTATTTTTCAGGGAGTTTAAAAAAATGTTTCCTCAGCAAAACGCTACTTTCACTTTTGCTTTTTGTGCCATATATATTATGACTGCTGTGTATTTTAGAAGCAGTAAGTTCTAATATTGTGGAATCCTTTTCCTTCCTTTTCTTTAGCCGTATTTACATTTTCTCTGGATAATCTTTCTCACAAGGAACATCAAAAGAAGTAAAATAAGATGCCTTTCGATGTTTACTGTAACATAACCTTTTAATTGGGAGAAAGGCAGATGCTAGATACCTTAATAACCAATATATCCCATCCTAGGTTAGTTTCCTGGTTTTCCATGTGCTTGTTAGTTTACTGTTCTTATTATATAAATCTGTACAGTTTTTAGCCTCTTTTTTCCCCCAAAGGTAATTCCTAAGATTTTATTGTCCCTGTGGAGGATTTTATTCCTATGTCCTCC